>NW_012098421.1:101577-257642 GCF_000951045.1 Mandrillus leucophaeus | reverse complement strand
TAATGGGTGCAGCACACCAACATGGCACATGTATACATATGTAACAAACCTGCACATTGTGCACATGTACCCTAGAACTTAAAGTATAAAAAAAAAAAAAAAAAAAAAGAATAAGGAAGCATCAGGCCCTCACCCATACTCTCCAGGCAGGAATTTGTATATGTAATTAACAGAGATTAACAGCTGAATACAAAGGAAAATAATCCCTTTCATTTTTTTATTGTACATGTTGTCCAGTGTGCTGCACAGTTGTTCAGTGGCCCTGCTCAACTGAGATTCCAGGGGAAAGTTAACCCTAATGCCCTAAAGCAAACACCTTCATACATACATACTTGCATATACATAATACATAATGAATTAACTCTTTTCTGTGCATGGTACTATCTATGTACCACCCTTAAGAGAATTGAGGAAATAAAGACATCGTTTTCTGTGCTTCATGAATCAGATAAGGAACCCATGAAATAGAAGGCAGACATCATCACTCCCAATTTACAGAGGAGAAAACTGAGTTAAGAAAGGTGACTCACCGATGACGACAAGACAAAAGAGTGGCACAGGTAGGACTCAAGTTTACAGACTCCAACTCAAGTACTTCCTTCTCGCCAAGAGGTGGGCCTAAGACACGTCTAAATTTAGCACCTGTATCTTCAATCACACAAGCAGGATCTCATCAACTCAGAGGCTTTCAAAGAGGAAGGAATTTAAAGTTCATCTACTGCAATACTCTCATTTTACAGTTGAGAAAACTCATTTTAATAGATACCATTATAATGTCCACTTCTCCCTAATGAGGTTATTTCCACATTCCATTTAATAGTCCATATTAATATAACATTGCTAATGTAGACACAATGGATTCTGTTAAATAAAAAAGGTGAAGTGGTAACAGATGGATTCACAAATCCTGTCTCTTTAGATCATATTTATGTTCAGTACCCTGGCTGGCCACAAACTAGCAGTATGACCTGAAGAAAGTCACTTCAACCTTTCTGGGCTGAAGTTTTCTCATTTGTATAATGAGAAGATTGGATTAGAGAATTTATCTTCCATTAAGGTCCCTTCCAAATCTGAAACTCATCTGTGAAAGTACTTTGCAAGGTCATCTACTCCAGCTACCACCTCCCCACTTAGAGACAGCATTTCTCTAACCTATTATTTGCTAAAACCAGTTTTAGTCCCAAATCATCCTGTGTGTCCATCATACTGCAGATGTCTTTGGTGAAAGCATTTATTTAAATTCTGATTAAAGCTCAAGAAAAGTTAGTCCAGACAGATGAGCCCTTCAGACATGAAAGAGATGTGAGTTTCTCATTATCCAGACCCAGCCCTGAAAAACCCCAGAAGCTTTGACCCAGAAGGAGTGATGTCTACACTCACATATCTACATTAAGATGAGCACTCTTTCTTAGACACCTAATATTTGCTATTTGTTTTGTCCCACTGAACCCATGGCTAGAGTTGCCCCAAAAGCAGTGACAGTGGAATTCCCACAAAAGAAAGCCCCAAACTGTCCTGAGATGGAGTTCGTTTGGATTCCAAAGAAAGAAGCACTAAACACTAAGGTGATCAATCCAAAGCAGTTATTAGGGGAACTTAGAGAGGGCTACAGCAATCCTGGCAACGAATAGTAAGAGAAAAGTGGTGTTCTACTTAGACATGTCTGCAGCAGGAGTTCAGGGTATGGAGTTTACATGAGTGTTTAAGGAATGTGGATCAGGGTCTGGGTCAGGGTCAGGTTTTTTTCTAGTAAACCTAGATACCTTTATCAGTGCCTGGGGATATTCAAAATGCTGATTTGCGTTCAAGCCTGCTGGGAAAATCCTGCAGCTGGCTAAGTCACAGAGCAATCAAGACACTCCATGATTTTTGGTAAAGACACAGAAAGAAAGCAAGGGCAACTGGGGACTCTACACTGTTCTAACCAGAGGCAGCCACCTTTTTCTGAGTCTCTCCATCTTCCAGAAAGGAAGCTGGGTGCAAAGCATTCCCAGCAATTCAGTCTTACAGGGCCAAGTCTTTCCAATGATTGAAATTCCTCTAAAAGAGAAAGAATGTCCCAAGTGGTCATCAAAAGGCAAGGTATGGAGTCAAATAGAAACAGGAAGCTCTAAAAAGATGACTACAGCAAGTAGCAAGTTGAGCAAAACACAATGGATATTTAGGAATGCAGCTTTGTCACAACTGGGGAAGGCAAGGTATGGAGTCCAATAGTTACAGGAAGCTCTAAAAAGATGACTACAGCAAGTAGCAAGTTGAGCAAAACACAATGGATATTTAGGAATGCAGCTTTGTCACAATTGAGGTTTTTTGTTATAATTTTTATTTGAGGAAATATTAAAAATACAAAGATTCTTACAATTTGTAACTATATAAACCATTTTGTTATATGTGACTCTAAATGGTAAAAACAAATAAAACATAACAAAAAATGAAGTGCCTTTATAGGCCATCTTCTGCCTCTCTCATTCCCTTGAGACACCCCTGTGTATTCCCACACATACACCCAACACACATGTGCACACACAGGCATCCATAGTCACAAGACCATTCTCATGAATTTAGGATCTAATCTTTCCATTCATTTTGCAACTCAGTTTTTCTACACATTTATATATCTAGATCAAGTCTATTTAGGGGAGTTTGAAATGCAAAGATAATGTGTAATAACTAATCAGAATCTCTTAATTTTTAATGATTTATGATGCCTCATGAGGAATTTGGACTTAAGTTGACTTTTGCTTATTCCAAGTATAGTAGTTTCCACTATACGAATATATTTGAATATATATCTCTATATATCTGCGTATATACATGATATGATCTGTCTACTTGTTATATTAATGATAAGGCACTTGTCATCAGATGCCCACTCACAAATGCCTAGGTGCCATGGAAATTTGTTCCTGCACTACTCCTTTTAGCATCTTTTGGGATACCTGTGTCTGCTACTCGAGTCCAAATGGGCAAAACTCCACAGTGCCTACTTATACTCATGGCTGGGCCAGCAGGAAAAGGTTATATTAATATTATGTGGGGTTTGTACCTGGTTTTAATTAATATTCAATGTATATACCCTTGTTTGTCTTTCATTGTTTCCTTAAGATAAAGGAAGTAGTCCCATTTTATAGATAGGGCCACTAAGACAGTGAAAGTTTAATGTCATTATTGTCACAAGTAGATAAGGGTTGAGAGGCACCAGGTCCAAAACGTTAAAAAATACATTCTGTTCTTGGTCTTAGTCACCAGATGGTCTCCTTTCGAAAGCAAGCAATCACACAGACAGGCGAAACACAGTCCCCAGAAGACTCTTCAGGAACTAGTTCCCAGTCTCTGAGAACTACTTTCACTTCGGGTTTTCAGTTGGGGCAGGGGGGCCCCACAGGGGATCAAGAATGTGACTAACATTGGGGAGGGGAGTGGGAAATAAAGCTCCAGAAATAGGGTACTCGACTTTGCAGTCATATGAGGTGAGTACCATACAGCTGGGAGTCAGCAGCAGATTGCAGCCATAAATCTGAGAGGTGAGGCTTGATTTTTCACAATGCTACATGTAGACAAATCTTTCCAGCTCTCCCATCAGCAACCTATGGGAATGAGGAGGAGCCAGGAGTGCTCCCGAGGTCCACCACATACTTCAACGGAAGCAGTTCCACTTTACCAGAGGTTTCAGGTAAGTTTTGTTTGAGAAACCTTTAAATTAAAGTATGTGCCAGCTTGATCCACTGGTAGTGATTGACTGAAGCACTGTGTTGAAATACTGAGGTCATTTCCAGGCACTGGAATAAAATTCTGTGATCAATTACCAATGTCTGCCATTGGCACTGATGGGGAAATAGCATGATGGCATTTATGTGCAAATCCTGTATCAGAAGTAAATATCAAAATAAAAATTGTATATTCCTGTTTGATGCCAGGTGGTTTCCTTATGACATTCCTCTTCAAACTTTCATTCACATGCACCCTAAAAGATTTTTGAAAATCTTTGTATTCCTTCACTTTTTCAGTTGACATCTAAAATTCTTCATTATAAGTTCAGAGTCACAAAGGCTGTCAATTATGGGGTATTGTAAATGTCAATATTCTACAATAACTATATTCCTCTTTAAGTATAGATAATAAATTTAAATATTTGATACTCACCATTATCCATTTTTAATATGAGCAATTTTTTCCCAGTTATTTGCATATTTATTTAATCAACATTTACTGAGTAGCTTTATTTTCTTGGTGCTAGCAACATAAGATATACAGGATGAGTCCTGTATATATGTCAATTTCAAAAATATATGTCAATTTCAAAAACAGGCAAAACTATACTATTTTGCTTAGGGATAAGTATGTAGGTGGTAAAATTATGCATGAAAGCAAGAAAACATCTACCATAAAAGTCAAGGTGATGATTACATCAAGAGAAGGTGAGGGAAACGTCACCTTCATCATCATCAAGAGAAGACACTCATCTGGGGGAGGTGCAAGGTAGTCCAGGCTTGGGCTAGGTAGCCCATCCTTCAGCACATTCTTAGACGCCTGAGCCTCTTTTACACAGAAAAAAGTGACTGCATAGATACGAACTGAAAACATACAGGATGTGCCAGAATAGGAGAACTTTTACACTTGAAGGATGCAAATGATGTGCATTCTTTTTTTTTTTTTTTTGATGATTTTAAATTTGTTTATTGACTAAACATTTGGTTCTTTTATGTCTTCTTAGACTTTCCCTATGTCTTCCAAAATGTTAATTTTTTTTTTTTATTTTAAATTCTGGGATACATGTGCAGAATGTGAAGGTTTGTTACATAAGTATACATGTGCCATGGTGGTTTGCTGCACCTACTGACCCATCCTCTAAGTTCCCTACCCTTGCCCTTCACCCCTCAGTAGGCCCTGGTATGTCTCCTCCCTGTGTCCATGTGTTCTCATTGTTCAACTCCCACTTATGAGTGACAATATGTGGCGTTTGGCTTTCTATTCCTGTGTTAATTTGCTGAGGATGATGGCTTCCGACTTCATTCATGTCCCTGCAAGGGACATGATCTCATTCCTTTTTATGGCTGCATAGTATTCCATGGTGTATATGTACCATATTTTCTTTATCCAGTCTATCATTAAGGACATTTGGGTTGGTTCCATGACTTTGCTATTGTAAATAGTGCTGCAACAAACATACATGTGCATGTGTCCTTATAGTAGAATGATTTATATTCCTTTGGATATATAACCAATAACAGAACTGCTGGGTCAAATGGTATTTCTGGTTCTAGATCCTCGAGGAATCACCATACTGTCTTCCACAATGGTTGAACTAATTACATTCCAACCAACAATGTTTAAATGCATTCCTATTTCTCCACAGCCTCGCCAGTTTCTTGACTTTTTGATAATTACCATTCTGACTGGTGTAAGAAGGTATCTCATCATGGTTCTGATTTGCATTTCTCTAATGATCAGTGACATTGAGTGTGTTTTCATATGTTTGTTGGCCACATGATATGCTTTGACTCTGTGTTCCCACTCAAGTCTCGTATTAAATTGTACTCCCTTAATTCCCACATGCTGTGGGAGGGACCTGGTGGGAGATAATTTGAATCATGGGGGTGGTATTCCCCATACTGTTCTCATGGTAGTGAGTAAGTCTCACGAGATCTGGTGGTCTTAACAGGGGTTTCCACTTTTGCATCTTCCTCATTTTCTCTTGCTGCCACCATGTAAGAAGTGCCTTTCACCTCCTGCCATGATTCTGAGGCCTCCTGAGCCATGTGTACCAGTGGAGTGAGGCATTGCTGAAAAGATACCCAAAAATGTAGAAGCGACTTTGGAACTGAGTAACAGGCAGAGGTTGGAACAGTTTGGAGGGCTCAGAAGAAGACAGGTAAATATGGGAAAGCTTGGAACTTCCTAGAGACTTCCTGAACAGCTTTGACCAAAAAACTGATAATGATATGGACAATGAAAATCCAGGCTGAGGTGGTCTCAGATAGAGATGAGGAACATGGAAACTGGAGCAAAGGTGACTCCTGTTATGTTTTAGCAAAGAGACTGGTGGCATTTTGCCCCTGCTCTAGAGATTTGTGAAACTCTGAACCTGAAAGAGATGATTCAGGGTATCTGGCAGAAGAAATTTCTAAGTAGCAAAGCACTCAAGATTTAAGTCGTTAAAGACATTCAGTTTTAAAAGGGAAACAGAGCATAAAAATTTGGAAAATTTGCAGCCTGAAAATGTGATAGAAAAGAAAATCCTGATGATTTGCTGCCAAGATGGCCGAATAGGAACAGCTTCAGTCTGCAGCTCCCAGTAAGATCGATGCAGAAGATGGTGATTTCTGCATTTCCAACTGAGGTACTTAGCTCATCTCATTGAGACTGGTTGGACAGTGGGTGCAACCCACGGAGGGTGAGCCAAAGCAGGGCAGTGTGTCGCCTCACCTGGTAAGTGCAAGGGGTTGGGGGATTTACCTTTCCTAGCCAAGGGAAGCCATTACAGACTGTACCTGGTGGAATGGTACACTCCCACTCAAATACTGCACTTTTCCCACGTTCAGTAACCAGCAGATCAAGGGATTCCCTCCCATGCCTGGCTTGACAGGTCCCACGCCCACAGAGCCTTGCTCATGGCTAGCGCAGCAGTCTGAGATTGGCCTGCGAGGCTGCAGCCTGGCGGGGGGAGGGGCATCCATCATTGCTGAAAATTCTAAAAATCAGAGCACCTCATCTCTTCCAAAGGATGGCAACTCCTCGCCAGCAATGGAACAAAGCTGGATGGAGAATGTCTTTGATGAGCTGACAGAAGTAGGCTTCAGAAGGTTGGTAAAACCAAACTTCTCTGAGCTAAAGGAGCATGTTCTCACCCATCGCAAGGAAGCTAAAACCTTGAAAAAAGATTAGACGAATGGCTAACTAGAATAAACAGTGTAGAGAAGACCTTAAATGACCTCATGGAGCTGAAAACCACAGCACAAGAACTTCGTGACGCATGCACACGCATCAATAGCTGATTTAATCAAGTGGAAGAAAGGATATCAGTGATCGAAGATCAAATTAATGAAATAAAGCAAGAAGACAAGATTAGAGAAAAAAAAAGAGTGAAAAGAAACAAACAAAGCCTCCAAGAAATATGGGACTATGTGAAAGATCAAATATATATTTGATTGGTGTACCTGAAAGTGTTGGGGAGAATAGAGCTAAGTTAGAAGACACTCTTCAGGATATTATCCAGGAGAACTTCCCCAACCTAGCAAGACAGGCCAACATTCAAATTCAGAAAATACAGAGAACTCCACAAAGATACTCCTCGAGAAGAGCAACCCCAAGACACATAATTGACAGATTCACCAAGGTTGAAATGAAGGAAAACATGTTAAGGGCAGCCAGAGAGAACGGTCAGGTTACCCAAAAAGGGAAGCCCATCAGACTAACAGTGGATCTCTCAGCAGAAATCCTACAAGTCAGAAGAAAGGGTGGGGGCCAATATTCAACATTCTTAAAGAAAAGTATTTTCAACCCAGAATTTCATATCCAGCCAAACTAAGCTTCATAAGTGAAGGAGAAATAAAATCCTTTACGACAAGCAAATGCTGAGAGATTTTGTCACCACCATGCCTGCCTTACAAGAGCTCCTGAAGGAAGCACTAAACATGGAAAGGTACAACAGGTATCAGCCACTGCAAAAACATGCCAAATTGTAAAAACCATTGACACAATGGAGAAACTGCCTCAATTAATGGGCAAAATAACCAGCTAACATCATAATGATAGGATCAAATTCACACATAACAATATTAACCTTAAATGTAAATGTGCTAAATGCCCCAATTAAAAGACATAGACTGGCAAATTGGATAGAGTCAAGACCTATCAGTGTGCTGTATTCAGGAGACCCATCTCACATGCAGAGACACACATAAGCTCAAAATAAAGGGATGGAGGAAGATCTGCCAAGCACATGGAAAGCAAAAAACAAGCAGGGGTTGCAATCCTAGTCTCTAATAAAACAGACTTTAAGCTAACAAAGATCAAAAGAGACAAAGAAGGCCATTACATAATGGTAAAGAGATCAATTCAACCAGGAGAGCTAACTATCCTAAATATATATGTACCCAATACAGGAGCACCTAGATTCATAAAGCAAGTCCTTAGAGATGTACAAAGAGATTTAGAGTACCACACAATAATAATGGGAAACTTTAACATCCCTCTATCAATATTAGACAAATCAACGAGACAGAAAGTTAACAAGGATATCCAGGACTTGAACTCAGCTCTGCACCAAGCAGGCCTAATAGACATCTACAGAACTCTCCACCCCAAATCAACAGAATATACATTCTTCTCAAACCACATCGCACTTACTCTAAAATTAACCACATAACTGGAAGTAAAACACTCCTTAGCAAATGTAAAAGAAAAGAAATCACAACACACTGTCTCTGAGACCACAATGCAATCAAATTAGAACTCAGGATTAAGAAACTCACTGGAACTGAACAACTTGCTCTTGAATGACTACTGGGTAAATAACAAAATGAAGGCAGAAATAAACAAAACACCCTAATATCACAATTAAAAGAACTAGAGAAGCAAGAGCAAACAAATTCAAAAGCTAGCAGGGGCAAGAAATAACTAAGATCAGAGCAGAACTGAAGGAGATAGAGACACAAAAAAACCCTTCCAAAAACCAATGAATCCAGGAGCTGATTATTTGAAAAGATCAACAAAATTGATAGACCACTAGCAAGACTAATAAAGAAGAAAAGAGAGAAGAATCAAATGGACACAATAAAAAAGGATAAAGGGGATATCCCCACCGATTCCATGAAAATACAAACTACAATCAGATAATACTATAAACACCTCTAAGTAAATAAACTAGAAAATCTAGAAGAAATGGATAAATTCCTGGACACATACACCCTCCCAAGTCTAAACCAGAAAGAAGTTGAATCTCTGAATAGACCAATAACAAGTTCTGAAATTGAGGCAATAATTAATAGCCTACCAACCAAAAAAAAGTCCAGGAACAGATGGATACACAGCCAAATTCTACCAGAGGTGCAAAAAGGAGCTGGTACCATTCCTTCTGAAACTATTCCAATCAATAGAAAAGGAAGGAATTCTCCCTAACTCATTTTATGAGGCCAGCATCATCCTGACACCAAAGCCTGGCAGAGGCACGACGAAAAAAGAGAATTTTACACCAATATCCCTAATGAACATCAGTGCAAAAATACTCAGTAAAATACTGGCAAACCAAATCCAGAAACACATCAAAAAGCTTATCCACCAAGATCAAGTTGGCTTCATCCCTGGGATGCAAGGCTGGTTCAACATATACCAATCAATAAACATAATCCATCACATAAACAGAACAGAAACAATGACAAAAACCACATGATTATCTCAATAGATGCACAAAAGGCCTTTGGCAAAAATTCAACAGCCCTTCATGCTAAAAACTCTCAATAAACTAGGTGTTGATGGAACATATCTCAAAATAATAAGAGCTATTTATGAAAAACCCACAGCCAATATCATACTGAATGAGCAAAAGCTGGAAGCATTTCCTTTGAAAAGCGGCACAAGACAAGGATACCCTCTCTCACCTCTCCTATTCAACATAGTGTTGGAAGTTCTGGCCGGGGCAATCAGGCAAGAGAAAGAAATAAAGCCTATTCAATTAGGAAGACAGGATGTCATATTGTTTCTGTTTGCAGATGACATGATTGTTTATTTAGAAAACTCCATTGTCTCAGCCCAAAATCTCCTTAAGCTGATAAACAACTCCAGCAAAGTCTCAGGATACAAAATCAATGTGCAAAAATCACAAGCATTCCTATACACCAATAACAGACCAACACAGAACCAAATCATGAGTAAACTCTCATTCACAATTGCTATAAAGAGAATAAAATACCTAGGAATCCAACTTACAAGGGATGTGAAGGACCTCTTCAAGGAGAACTACAAACCACTGCTCAACTAAATAAAAGAGGACACAAACAAAGGGAAGAACATTCCATGCTCATGGATAGGAAGAATCAATATCATGAAAATGCCCATACCTGTCTCTTATACACATCTAGATGTGTATAAGAGACAGGATCACTACAGCTCACTGCTCCAGCCTTAGCGACAGAGTGAAACTCCATCTCAAAAAAAGAAAAAAATAAACAAAGAAAATATGTCACATATACACCATGGAATACTATGCAGCCATAAAAAAGGATGAGTTCATGTCCTTTGCAGGGACATGGATGAAGCTAGAAACCATCATTCTCAGCAAACTATCACAAAGACAGAAAACCAAACACCGCATGTTCTCACTCATAGGTGGGAATTGAACAATGAGAATACATGGACACGGGGCAGGGAACATCACACACTGGGGCCTGTCAGGGGGTGGGGCTTGGGGGAGGGATAGCAGTAGGAGAAATATCTAATGTAAATGATGAGTTGATGAGTGCAGCAAACCAACATGGCAACTATGTAACAAACCTGCACATTGTGCACATGTACCCTAGAACTTAAAGTATAATTAAAACAAACAAAAAAAAAAATCCCATTTTTGAGGAGAAATTCAAGCCAGCTGCAGATATTTGCATAAGTAATAAGGACCCAAATGTTAATCCCCAAGACAATGGGGAAAATATCTCCAGGGCATGTCAGAGACCTTTGCAGCAGCCTCTCCCATCACAGACCCAGAGGTCTAGGAGGAACAAATGGTTTTGTGGGCAGGGCCCAGGGTCCCCATGCTGTGTGCAACCTGGAGACTTGGTGCCCTGTGTCCCAACCACTCCAGCCATGGCTGAAAGGGGCCAATCTAGAGCTTGGGCCGTGGCTTCAGAGGGTGCAAGCCCTAGGCCTTGGCAGCTTCCATGTGGTGTCAAGCCTTCAAGTGCACAGAAGTCAAGAATTGGGGTTGAGGAACCTCCACCCAGATTTCAGAAGATGTATAGAAATGCCTGGATGTCCAGGCAGTTGTTTGCTGCAGGCGTAGGGCTCTCATGGAGAACCTTTGCTAGGGCAGTGCAGGAAATGTGGTGTTGGAACCCCCACACAGAGTCCCCACTGGGGCACCATCTAGTGGAGCTGTGAGAAAAGGGCCACCATCTTCCAGACCCCAGAATGGTAGATCCACCTGCAGCTGGCATTGTGCACCTGGAAAAGGTGCAGACACTCAGCACCAGTCTGTGAAAGCTGCCAGGAAGGAGGCTGTACCCTGCAAAGCCACAGGGGTGGAGCTGCCCAAGACCATGGGAGGCCACCTCTTGCATCAGCATGACCTGGATGTGAGACCTGAAGTCAAAGGAGATCATTTTGGAGCTTTACAATTTGAATGCCCTGTTGGATTTTGGATTTGCATGGGCCCTGTAACTGCTTTGTTTTGGCTAATTTCTCCCATTTGAAATGGTTGTATTTACCCAATACCTGTACCCCCGTTGTATCTAGGAAGTAATTAGCTTGCTTTTGATTTTACAGGCTCACAGGCAAAAGGGACTTGCCTTGTCTCAGATGAGACTTTGGACTGTGGACTTTTGGGTTAATTCTTAAATGAGTTGAGACTTTGATTGATTTTAAAATGTGAGGAAATGAGATTTGGGGGAATCGGGGGTGGAATTATATGACTTGGCTCTGTGTCCCCACCCAAATCTCATCTTGAATTGTATTCCCATAATTTCTATGTGTTGTGGGAGGGACCTGGTGGGAGATAGTTTGAATTATGAAGATGGCTTCCTTCATACTGTTCTTGTGGTAGTGAATAAATCTCATGAGATCTGATGGCTTTATCAGGGGTTTCCGCTTTTGCTATCTTCCTCATTTTCTCCTGCTGCTGCCATATTAGAAGTGCCTTTAGCCTTCTGCCATGATTCTGAGGCCTCCCCAGCCATGTGGAACTGTAAGTCGAATTAAATCTCTTTTTCTTCCCAGTCTCAGCTGTGTCTTTATCAGCAGCATAAATATGGAGTAATACACCACATAAATGTCTTCTTTTAAGAAGTGTCTGTTTATACACTTTGCCTACTTTTTGATGGGGTTGTTTGTTTTTTTTCTTGTAAATTTGTTTTAAGTTCCTTGTAGATTCTGGATATTAGCCCTTTGTCAGATGGGTAGATTGCAAAATTTTTCTCCCATTCTGTAAGTTGCCTGTTTATTCTGATTATAATTTATTTTGCTGTGCAGAAGCTCTTTTGTTTAATAAGATTCCATTTGTCAATTTTGGCTTTTGTTGCAATTGCTTTTGGTGACTTAGTCACGAAGAATTTTCCCATGCCTATCTCCTAAATGGTACTGCCTAGGTTTTCTTCTAGGGTTTTTCTGGTTTCGGGTTTTACATTTAAGTCTTTAATCCATCTTGAGTTAATTTTTGTATAAGGTGTAACGAAGGGGTCCAGTTTCAGTTTTCTGCATATGGCTAGACAGTTCTCCCAGCACCATTTATTAAATAGGGAATCATTTCCCCATTGCTTGCTTTTGTCAGATTTGTCAAAGATCAGACAATGTAAATGTGTGGTGTTATTTCTGAAGTTTCTGGTCTGTTCCATTGGTCTATATGTCTGTTTTTGTATGAGTACCATGCTGTTTTGGTTGCTGTAGCCTTGTAGCATAGTTTGAACTCAGGTAGCATGATGCTTCCAGCTTTATTCTTTTTGCTTAGGATTGTCATGGCTATACGGGGTCTTCTCTAATTCCATACAAAATTTAAAGTAGTTTTTTCTAATTCTGTGAAGAATTTCAATAGTAGTTTGATGAGAATAGTATTGAATCTATAAATTACTTTGGGCAGTATGGGCATTTTCATGATATTGATTCTTCCTAACCATGAGGATAGAATATTCTTCCATTTGTTTGCATCCTCTCTGATTTTGTTGAGCAGTGGTTTGTAGTTCTCCTTGAAGTGGTCCTTCACGTCCCTTGTAAGTTGGATTCCTAGGTATTTTATTCTCTTTGTAGCAATTATAAATGGGAGTTCACTCATTATTTGACTCTCTGCTTGTCTATTGTTGGTGTGAAGGAATGCTTATGATTTTCGCACATTGACTTTGTATCCTGAGATTTTGCTGAAGTTGTTTATCAGCTTAAGGAGTTTTTAGGACTGAGACTATGGGGTTTTCTAAATACACAATCATGTCATCTGCAGACAGAGACAATTTGACTTCCTCTCTTCCTATTTGAAAACTCTTTTTTTCTCTCTCTTGCCTGATTGCCCTGGCCAGAACTTCCAATACTATATTGAATAGGAATGGTGACAGATGGCATCCTTGTCTTGTGCCGGTTTTCAAAGGGAATGCTTCCAGCTTTTGCCCATTCAGTATGATATTGGCTACGGGTTTGTCATGAATAGCTCTTATTATTTTGAGATATATTTCATCAACACCTAGTTTATTGAGAGTTTTTAGCATGAAGTGGTGTTGAATTTCATTGAAGGCCTTTTCTGAATCTACTGAGATAATCATGTGATTTTTGTCTTTGGTTCTATTTATGTGATGGGTTACATGAGTTGATTTGTATATGTTGAATCAGCCCTACAACCCAGGGATGAAGCCGACTTGATTGTGATGGGTAAGTTTTTTGATATGCTGCTGAATTCGGTTTGCTAGTATATTATTAAGGATTTCACATCAATGTTCATCAGGGATATTGGCCTCAAGTTTTCTTTTTTTGTTTTGTCTCTGCCAGGTTTTGGTATCAGGATGATGTTGGCTTCATGAAACGAGTTAGGGAGGAGTCCCTCCTTTTCAGTTGTTTGGAATAGTTTCAGAAAGAATGGTACCAGCTCCTCTTTGTACTTCTGGTAGAATTCGACTATGAATCCATCTGGTCCTGGGATTTTTTTTTTTTTTTTTTTTTTTTTGGTTGGTAGGCTATTAATTACTGCCTCAATTTCAGAGCTTGTTATTAGTGTACTCAGAGATTCCACTTCTTCCTGGTTTAGTCTTAGGAGGGTGTGTGTGTCCAGGAATTTATTCATTTCTTCTAGATTTTCTAGTTTGTTTGTTTAAAGGTGTTTATAGTATTCTCTGATGGTAGTTTGTATTTCTTTGGGGTCAGTGGTGATATCCCCTTTATCATTTTTTATTGCATCTATTTACTGGCTCTCTCTTTTTTTCTGTATTAGTCTACCTAGCGGTCTATTTTGTTAATTTTTTCAAAAAACCAGATCCTAGGTTCACTGATTTATTGAGTTTTCTGTGTCTTTATTTCCTTCAGTTCTGCTCTATCTTAGTTATTTCCTGTCTTCTGCTAGCTTTTGGATTAGCTTTCCCTTGCTTCCCTAGCTATTTTAATTGTGATGTTAGAGTGTCAATTTGAGATCTTTCTAGCTTTCTGATGTGGGCATTTAGTGCTATAAATTCCCCTCTTAACACTGCTTTAGCTGTGTCCCAGAGATTCTGGTATGTTATGTCTTTGTTCTGATTGGTTTCAAAGAACTTGTTTATTTCTGCCTTAATTTCATTATTTACCCAGGAGTCATTCAGAAGCAGGTTGTTCAATTTCCATGTAATTATGTGGTTTTGAGTGAGTTTCTTAATCCTGAGTTCTAATTTGATTGCACTGTGGTCTGAGAGATTATTTGTTATGATTTCAAGTTTCTTTGCATTGAGTGATTTTTATAACAGTCCAAAAACTTACATCACTCCTATTTCTTCTTGACTAGTTTCTCTCTACTTCTTCACAAAATTTTATCCTAAGGTAATATTTTATTTGCTTAAACATCTTCTATTCATCACCCTAACTCTCTGTAACAAAATATGTGTATTATTCAAATTATTTTTTAAATATTTGGTAACTATAACACTTTAAGTGTTTAAATTTTTTCTCCAGAGTTGATTTATCATTATAATTACTAACATAGAATTTGTCAAAATAACATAAATATATTAAATTTTTTTGCTTAATAATTGTTTAACAAATGTTTTTTAAAAATATAGAGATGGGGTCTTGCTACATTGCTCAGGCTAGCCTCAAACTCTTTGGCTCAAACCATCCTCCTGACCTCCGCCTCTCAAGTAGCTGGGACTACTGCACCCAGCTCATAAATGCAATTTTTAAAGAAGAAACTACATCTTTTAATGAGATTAGTGAAGCTGGATTGCTGAGGTTTTTAATTTCAATTAGTTCATCTATCTTTGCATAAAAATTACTTATTGCTAGACTAAGACGGAGCTTAGGAGCTGTAAGAATATTGTAAAAGACTTTGACATGGGCAAAAGAGATTATTTGGTGTCGTTTCAGTGAAAAGTTGGGTGTTGTCTGGCAGGACTCTCCTACCACCAGGAGGTTATCTGATTCTATAAGGGTATGTGCCTTTGATGGTCTTTGACAGTTTATTTTATAACTCTGTAAACTGTAGCAAGTTGAAAGTAAAGAAAATGATGCTTATCCATGAAAATGTAAGCTAATTTTGACTGATAGAGATACAATTGATCCCTGCTCTTTAGAAAACATAATTCTAAACATTAAACTTTTTTCCCTTTAAGATAACAACCAGTTCTGCATCTATTAGCAAATTCATTTTAGCATTCATGATTGCCTATATAGGTATAATATTTTTCCTTTATGAAAATTATCCTGTAACAATAAATTATGTTTCTACCTTTTATTGTTATAGACAAAAGCACTAAGTAACTTTGTTAAAACATCTATGGTGATGGGAATGGAAGGAGTTTGGTTACAGTGATGACACCATTCTTTAACTTCTAAATATGTCAAAATTCATATAAAATAATCTATAATCAAAATTTATTTATAATGATCTTACAGCTGAAAATTCAATTTAGTCCTCTTTCAATTTTGAAAGCAAAGAATTGAAAACCTTCAAGTCAACAATGGTATGCTGAAAAAAAAAAAGAATTGGAAACCATCTGACTCACACATCTACCAGCCATTAGTCATTTGCTTTCTCAAAACCATTATTTTGAAATCTCTCTTTGTTTGGACACTGGAGGTTTTGATACCCTGGGACAATATATCATGGTAAGATCCAAATGGTGACAAATATTCATCTATTTTGTCAAACGGGAGAAGGCTTATTATAAATAGAGAAGTAGAGAGAAGACCATAGGCTTGTTTTAAGAGGGAGAAATTTTAGGAGACAAAATGTTTATGAGTTGAGGATGTGGATATTGAGTCCCTTAAAAGCACCCTGGAAAGTCTTTGTGAACTACCTTGAACATATTTGTCCAGCGTGAAGATCACTCCTTTAAGTCATAAGGGAGAAAAACTACTCCCTTTAGAAGCAGTTGAATTCAACAGAACCAGTGGAAGAGTTCTCACAACTTTGACTACGCTTCCCAATTCCAAATCCTTGCCTCTTTTCTGATGCTCTTCTAGCATCCACCCTACTGGACTGTAGGTTTCTCCCAGCAATGCCCACACAAGCCTTAGCTGCTTTGCCTCTGGGATATGGAGTGACTTGGTCTTTGATTCACTGATTCCCTGAACTTACCCTGACCCTTTCGGTTTGCATTTCTGTGCAACCTCCCATTATGCCAGAGTGTTTACAAAATGCTTTTTAAGCTTTGCCCTTCAAAGCTTTTATGGGTAAAAACATGGGAAAGTAGAGGTCACAGCCCAAAATACCCCCACAAAGAGCACACATTTATTAAATCTTATGCTTTAACATACATTTTCATTTGAACTTTGCATCTTATTTCATAATTTATCAACATTCCTCTTGGTATTCTAGAATATTTTAAATTGCTTGCCACTGAATAAAACTGATGCTGGAAAAAGACATGTCACTATTATCCTATGACTTAGAGCATCTCGTTACATTCCACCAGGAAGATCTGTTTAAGAAGTGTATCATGAAGCGATTTAAACAATGAATGACACCTATTGGATCAGCCTTAGCAGACAACAGGCCCAGAGAGAATGAAGCACAAGTTAGATAAGTTTTGAAGTCGGGAAGAAGAAAAATAAAGAAAGTTGGAAACATACAATCCTGCCCATTCCAAATGGACATTGCAGTGCAGTCCTGAACAGCTGTTGGGGAAAACATCCTGCAGCAACAGATGCAATAAAAAACAAGGCACTAGAAAGCCATGGAGAAAGAAAAAGCAAAGACTGTAAAAGAGATATACGAAGGATACAGTTAGATTATTCACAATTTTGAACAGCCATGCTCCATAACAACAAAACTACTGGTTGTTGTAAATAGCGTATAAAACAGAGAGGAAGCTAAGTTAATGCTTTTATTCAAACTTCTAGGCAGCATAACGCTCCCTTGAAATGATAGCTTCACTCAGACAGCCCCCGAGTCAGTAGAGTTTAGGAGGTGGTAAAAGAAACATTGAGTTTTCCTCACCAAAAAGGACAATATCAGGGTCAGACATGGATGCTCATGCCTGTAATCCCAATATTCTGTGAGGCCAATGCTGGAGGATCACTTGAAGCCAGGAGTTCAAGACCAGCTTGGGCAACATAGCAAGACCACATCTCTCAAAAAAAAAAAAAAAAAAAAAAAGACAATGTCAATGTCTCTTTTCTATCCCAGCCAGAGATGGAACTATATGTTCACTGTTTTCATGGTTTCAAAGGGAGAAATAAAAACCAATCTATTATTTTCATACTTCCTTTGCATAATGAACAAGCAGAAACACCTAGCCCAAAGGAGAATGGGCATTCTTCAAGGCTTGGATAACATAATCTCCTACATCCTCTGAGCCCCAGCAGAGGGGGCAGGCATGCTCCCTCAGGTTCACTTGCAGTGGGTGCCAAGTCCTTGCCCTGCTTTTTCAGCCTCTTTTTTTTTTTTTCATTATACTTTAAGTTCTGGGTTACATGTGCAGAATGTGCAGTTTTGTTACATAGGTAGACAAGTGCCATGGTGGTTTTTCAGCCTCTTTTCTTAAAGCCACTAAATCATGGGGCTTCTAAATAATACACTATGAAGAGATGCACTGATCATCCATCAAAAATTGCCAATTGGCCAGGTGTGGTGGCTCACGCCTGTAATCCCAGCACTTTGGGAGGCTGAGGCTGGCGGATCATGAGGTCAAGAGACGGAGACTATCCTGGACAACGTGGTGAAACCCCATCTCTACTAAATTACAAAAATTAGCCAGGTGTTGTAGTCTCAGCTACTCGGGAAACTGAGGCAGGAGAATCCCTTGAAGCCAGGAGGTGGAGGTTGCAGTGAGCAGAGATAGCGCCACTGCACTCCAGCCTGGTGACAGAGTGAGACTCTGTCTCAAAAAAAAAAAAAAAAGTTGCCAATTACTGATGCAGGGGCTATCTCAGGTCAACTGCGTGGATGCCACATATAGGTAGGAGCCTCTCTTGCTGCCAAGGGTCTATTTCTAATGCACACAAAATGGTCAATAGCCAAGTTTATCAGATATGGACATGGTGCATATAGGATCAGTCCATCAGTACTTATTTATTATTTATCTGCTGTGCATCAAGCACCATGTTAGACACTGTGAGAGAGACCCAAAGCAGCAGAAGATTTGGGCCCTGCCTTGAAACCATTCACAAACTGATCGGGCAAATGGGATTAACCCACAAGAGACAATAATTAAGCAATAAAGAGTTAAGATATTCCAGTCACAGGAGTTTTTATGGGGGAAAGAAGACATTTAGCCAAGCCAGAAGGGTAAACAGTATATGGATGGACCTGAGAGATAAAAAGGCATCCCTCACAAAGTCAGCCCCCCGGGTAGAGGCCCTGAGGAAAAAGATAGGGAAAAATCAAGGGCAGGGAATGGAACAGCAAAGACAGGGTGTGACTGGTAAGGACAGTTTGTATCAGGAGCATTGGAAAATAAAGTCAGATTAAGGAAAGTCAGGCAGAGGAATGTGGAGCTTGACAAGGTAATGGAAAAGAGGTTATATCTTGTTTCTTGTTACGTCTCTGTAAGGTGTACAACATAATGTTTTGATATACATATACATAGTGAAGTGATTACTACAGTCAAGCAAATTAGCATATCCACAATCTCACCTAGTTACCTTTCGTTTGTGTGTAGTAAGAGAACCTAAAATCTACACTCTTAGCAAATTTCCAGTATATGATACAATATTATTAACTATAGTTCTCATTCTGTACATTTGATCTCTAGACTTATTCATCTGATATAACTGTGTCTTTGTACCCTTCAACCTATGTCACCTTCCCCCTATTTTCTCCTTCCCCCTACCCCTGGTAACCACCTTTCTACTTCTCTGTTTCTGTATATTTGATTTTTTTTCTTTTTAGATTCCAAATATAAACAGAACATGTGGTATTTTTCTTTCTCTATCTGGCTCATTTCACTTAGCATAATGTCCTCTTGAGAATTTGTCACGAATGGCAGAATTTTCTTCTTATTTAAGGCTGAGTAATATTCCATCATATATATATGGATAAAAATTCTTAAATGTGTATGGAACCACAAAAGACCCTGAGTAGGCGAAACAATCTTGGGAAAGAAAAACAAAGTTGGAAGCATGCCACTTCCTGATTTCAAATTAATCATAAAGCAATAGCAATAAAAACAGTATGGTACTGGGCATAAAAACAGACACACAAACCAGTGAAACAGAATGCAAAGCCCAGAATGGACCCAAGTATATATGGTCAACTAATCTTTGACAAGGCCACTAAAAAGATATAATTGTTTCTTGAGTAAGAAAAGGACACGGAAAAGCAAAGTTCTGGAGAAATTATCTTGAAATAAGTGTTTTAATCTAGGTGAATATGAGTTTTATATATCTTAAAGCCTGATCTGGAGACAATTCTCAAGAGGTAGGCCCCAAACTCAGTTTGCAATGCTTACCACAGTGCTGAATGCAGGGTGGCTGGCATTAATTCACTCACGCGTTTAACAAACATTGAGCACCTACTATGTTTTAGGCACGGTGCTTGGGACCACAAAAACAAACATAATGAATGAAATACTGTTCTTTTCCTTGAGTCTACAAGTGTCTCACCCTGGCTCTACTATATTGAATTACTGGTCATAATTCTTCCCTGTGAAGGAAAGTGAAGAATGCTTGCCATGATCTCATAGGACAGGGTATATTCATGTCTCCACCATCTTTAGCCTTAGCCATGTAACTTTCTCAGGACAATTCTTTGTTACTGAACACAACACAAGTAGCAGTTTGAAGTGTGTTTATGTGGTTGGACAAATCCTCTTGAGTTTCTGCCATTGCTGTGAGAAGAGCTTCCTCCAGAGACCTCCTGCCCCTTCAGCCTGGACCCCAGAATGAATGTATATAGAGCAGAGCTGCCCAGCCAACCCACAGACCTGCAGCCTGAAGGAGAACCACTTCAACTGACCAGCAGATATGCAAGAAATATGCGCCTATTGTTATATGTCATTAAGATTTTGTGTTTGTCCATCATTCTTAGCAAACTATCACAAGAACAGAAAACCAAACACCGCATGTTCTCACTCATAGGTGGGAACTGAACAATGAGATCACTTGGACTCGGGAAGGGGAACATCACACATCGGGGCCTATCATGGGGAGTGGGGAGGGGGGAGGGATTGCATTGGGAGTTATACCTGATGTAAATGACGAGTTGATGGGTGCTGACGAGTTGATGGGTGCAGCACAGCAACATGTCACAAGTATACATATGTAACAAACCTGCACGTTATGCACATGTACCCTAGAACTTAAAGTATAATAATAAAAAAAATAATAAACTATATAAGGCATAGTAAAAAAGTAAATAAATAAATAAATAAAATAAAACAAAATAAAATGATCATTTATAGGACAATTCAACACTGAGTGATGATATCAAGGAATTTTTGATTTGGGGAGGGCTGCGATTTAGGTATTGTGGTTATCATTGCAAAGGGGAGGCCTTATCTTTTAGAGATGTATAACTACGTGTTTACTGATGGAGTGTTACGGTATCTGGGAATTTCTAAACAATTATGTGGATTGAGGAAATAAGTTCAGGTGGATAGGGCACAAGATTGGCCATGAATTAATACTTTTCAGGCTGAATATTGGATACCTGGGAGTATATTATCCTTTTGAACCCTTTATGTGTTTGGAATATTTTTATAAGTATAAAATAATAAAGAATAAAAAACTAGTTTGGGTTAAAAAAAAAAAAAGATTTTGTGTTTGTTATGCAGCAATAACTGACTGATATACTTCCTCTCAAGGCCTTTCCTGCTCAAACCTGTCTACATTTCCAATATTCTCTCCCATTCTCCTCTACACATATCTTAGAGTTGAAGCAAAGTGGACTGTCCGTTCAGTGTGCCCTCAACCAAAACATGCCTTTGCTTGATTCAAGTATAAGTACAAACATCCTCTCTATCTCTGCCTACCAAAATCTTACCTTTCATTTTAAGTGCCATCTTATGAGTTATCTTCTCTCTAAAGCTTTTCCTAATCCTAACTGTATAGATATGGAGCACCTTCGATCCCCTCAGCCCTATCTCCCCACTCCCAGCCTTACCCACACGCCTTACTCCGAGGCCAGAAGACCTTACTGGCAGCTTATGTTGTTTTAATAATCATAAATTGCAAGCCACCACTGCTGCCACCACAAACCAATAAGCACCCACAGACACCAACTGACCATCCCTGTGCACTGGACTGACTGGACCTATTGAGGCTCTGGCCTCCCCAGAAACCTCCTAGAGGGCTGAGTAACACAACCCAAAACTGTGAAAAAGTCAGTGTTCATGAAGCAGACTCAGACTAATGAGAGGTGGGAGAGAGGCAAAAGCCAGCAAACAAATTGCTCCCTCTTCCTTGTCTATGACAGAGAGATAACTGTTCCATGCATTCTCTCTGGAGATGGCCCACGTGACTGAGCAACCATCTGGATTTGTAGGAAGCTGTAATCAGCTTGATGATGCACTGCCTTGTATTTTCTCTCCCTTCCTGCCTCACTTTTTTTTTCCTGCCTCATGGTTGCTTCCTTGATGTTGCATCCCTAGTAAACTATTAGCGTATAGAATTCTGCCTCAGGCCCTTTTCTCATGAGAATCCAGATGAAACACTAGATAAATATGATCCCTTCTTCCTTTGACCCCAAATGGTACTTTTAACACCTCTTATGGATGTTACTTATTTATACTGCTCTGTGTTCAAGCTATTCTGATGGGTTCACTCACACCAACTGCCATGTGCTTTATGCATAGTAGACTCTCTATAAATGTTTTAATTAAATGCAATTGAGTCTGTTTCATTAGATTCAAGTCAATAAGTAAAAACAGTCTTTGGCCCATTGGACCCATGAAACATACTAGCACCAAAACTCTACTCCAATTTCTACTTTTCCCATAAACATCAACACAAACCAGCTTTTTGTTCCATCATACCTCATTACAAGTAGAAATACAAATACTTGCAACAATTCTCTGGAGATGCAAAAAAGCAGAGAAAGCAGATGGCTAATTAAGAATCCAGGGGTACAGTCTATATTTCTAAAGTCTTAATAGAATAGCAGAGTTACCACCCCTTGCCACCATCATGACAACCTCCTTCTCTCATCCCTGTGTGAAGAGTTTACTTCCAGGCCCTTCTAAACACATTATGTTCTCATAAATCACAGTAGCATTACTGAATCTGCTTAGACTTACAATCTATCACTACAATGATAGCACTAGGGAAAATATTGCAAAATCCAATGCATTATTGATGTCCTCTGTAATGAATGGTCATTCAGTAATTACACTCCTTCCTATTAAAAATGCAGGAACATACATGTGGTAAGAATTAAAATGTTTCCTAAAAGCTGTAGAAATTAATTTTAGTATTTTCTGATTTCAAAGCATTGTGGCTGTAACATTGGGACTCCTTACCCAAGGATTCTTGTAAGCACCATTGCCTTAGCGTAAGTAGTGATTCCCTGAATGTTGTTACCCTCTCTGTAACCTCCTTCCCATCCCTTTACCACCAAATCCCTGCTTGTGGCCCATCCTCAGCAGAGGGTACAGTCAGAGGCTTAGGCCATGGCAAAATGAGTAATGACCAGGTCAGCAACCCAAATGGGATGAAAATAGGGAAGGCTTCCAAAGTGTCACATGTACCTCTGCGAGAAGGATCGTGAACAGAGCAACAGCAATAGGACAACTAATGGACAACAGCCCATGTACCTATTAAAGCTGTCTGTCTAGCTAAGAGTGGGCAACTCCAGAAACCCATGATACCCTTGGCTGTATTTTGACTATTCCAGCAGAAGCTGGATGACTATTTATTGGAGGTAATAGGGTTATAAACAGGATTCATGGGTAAGAAGATCTTTTCACCTATAAGATGTTCAAATTCTGTGTGGTCTTCATAAGTTTGGTTTGCCATTGTCTCTACCTCATCTCCTAAGGAGAGTCATACAGACCAATATAATTGGAATCCATGCATATTCTGAAAGCCTGTACCTATCTGGCCTTGAGGTGCTTGTGCATTAGATATATTTACTAACATATTTGTATTTCTTATGTTGTCTTATTATGCTTGTATTGGAATGGGTCTGCATTTCCTAAATCCACACCAATTTAATTTGACAGGAGGAAATGCTGGAATATGCTTCTGGTAATGGGAAATGGTGTCTGGTTTGCAGATGGATAATCAAGTTGAAAAAAGAAAAAGAAAAAAAGAAAACCTCTGCATCAGGACACAGAGCAAGAGCTCTGATTCCCCCAGGATGCTGTGTAATCCGTGGTCAGAATGCTTATATGTCTTCCTTTAACAATTACTTAAAACCAGTCAAGATCATTCTTGGCACTTTTTTTGGTTGCTTTTTCCAGCTTTGAAATAAAGTGCAATTTGCATTCCTTAAAAATCTAAGCAGTGAGGAAGAGTAAAGTGTCTTAAAATTAATGAGTTGCATTTAAACACTGAGCAGAAACTTTTGTGTGAGCTCCAAGTCTGACAGATTGGGCGGTCTTGGAAGTGAAATTGTTATTCTGAAAGGATATGTCCTTGGTGGTCCCTAGTTGAGGAAAGTAAGTGGGAAGAAAGAAAATGAGGAAAACCAATTACCGCAATTTGTACATCAAGAAAGACTGCATTTGATGCATGAGCAGAATTCCTGAGTACAAATGAAAAAATAATGGCATTTAAGTGGTTTTGCCATCATTTTTGCTCATAACTTTTCACAAGCATCAAAGGGCATAGGATGAGAACAAGTGAGGGGAATAGGGCACATGGTAACAGCCAGATATTTCCAGCCTCTGGTTTGGGTTACTCTGTCCTAGATAACGATGGTAGTGAAATGAGGCTCTTCAAATGATGGAAGAGAGAATGTGAGATTTTGCTAATGATTGGTTAAACCAGGTGACTGTGTACTCTCTTTCCACCCTAGCTGGGTATACTACAATATAATTCAATTCTGAGAGTAATCACTCAGAGTTAGCATCAGACTCCACAGGTGCAGAGCCTCAGTCCTCCACAAGATTGCCCTTACTTCGTATGGCAGCCACAAATTCTGGGAATCCCCGGGCCACCCACACTTCTGATGAACTGACCACAAATTCAAGGCTTCCCATGATCTTTTCACATTTGATAATTTGCTAGAATGACTCACAGAACTCAGAAAAGTGCTATGCTTATCATTACAGTTTTATTACAAAGGATTCAGATAGGGTAAGGTCTAGAAAAGAGTGCAGGAATTCCACATCCTCTTCCTGCGGAATCAGGGCACATCACCCTTGGCCCATCAATGCATTTATCAACCAGGAAGCTTCATAGCATTAGTGTCCATAGTTTTCACTGGGGTTTGATTACAAAGGTATGATTAACTAAATCATTGGCCACATGATTGAACTCAATTTTCAGCCCCTTCCCTTCCTCAGAGGTCAAGCCGTTCCAAAGCTCCAACCCCCTAACCACATGCTGGGTCTTTCTGGTGACTAGTCTCCACCTTGAAGTTATCTAGCACAAAAAAGACATGCCTATCACTCAGGAAATTCTGAAGGTTTCTGAATCTCTATGCCAAGAACCAGGGACAAGAGACAAGGCCAGATAAATTTTTTACTGTGCCATACTAAGTTTTTCTTCAATCTGATATAAAAAATTTGGAAATGCCATTTACCTGACCTTCACAACATCTTCTACCTTACTAAAAGACAAAGTGTTTGCCATCTGTAGTCATGAAGGGGAAATAAACAGGCAGAATCATTGAGCCTGAGTCCTGTCATCACCTATCACTTTGGGATCAAGTGAAGGCAGACCTGGAAATAAAACCCTGAATTTATTCTGTGTATGGACGTGTGGTTCTGGCAGAGCTCAAATATAGTCATTCTTCTTTATTCATAACTCTAAAAATAATAGCTAACATGGATTGAGCATTTAACATGTGCTAGGCATTATTCTAAGACCTTATATGTATTTAATCTTTAAACCCCTTAACAGTCCTATGAGATATTAACCCATCCCTCTTGATGGACATGCAGATTGTTTCAAATTTAATTCTTAATTAAACAATATTACCGTGAAAGATAAGGGTAAACCCAAAGGTTTGGGTGCCATGAACCAACACTCTGTTTACTCCTCATCTCTCACCTAAGGCACGATAGAATCGAAGTTACCTTTATGATATTGGCCATGAGATAGCATTAAAGACTGTGCTCTGGCATTGATAATGACGCTATGTGAGAAGCTTCTTGGGTCTTGTGTTTCTGCCCAGTGCAGGGGCTCAGACCCCCATCAGGAAGCTGTTCCTCGCACCACAAAAAAAAAAAAAAAGTGAAAGATAAAACTTCCCATAATGTAGTGAAACAGAGAACACAGAAATGAAACACCCAAGCAGTTGGCCAAAACACAGAATACTTAAATTAGGATAAAGTCCAAGACTTAGCCTGGGCCTTACATAAGAGGAGGAGCATCATGCAGGGATAAGGATAAGTGTTTCAGAGTCAGAAGCTGTATGCAACTCTGTGTTTTACCAGTTATAGGACCTGAGCAAGAGCCTCCATTTCCTGATGTGTAAAAGGCAGGCACATATAATAGTTTGGGACACACAAAGGAAGAATCCATTTGAAAATATTTCATAAAATATTATGAAATATCAACTAATGATATCTCCTAAATATTCCCTCTGACATGTCCAAGCAGCCAGAGATGTTTGTTATCATCTTGTCTATCCAATAGTTCCTTCAAGTGCTTCACATCTGCAATGTGGTTCGTCCATCCTGTTATAGAGGATGAAGTCTAGGCAAAATTATCCTAATTTTACAGGTGGGGAAAGCAAGGTGAAGTAGAGAAATATGCAAAGGATAGATAAATATAGTTATAGCTGAAAACACTTGGCAAGGAGAACCAGAATATTGCTGACTGCCAACTCAGGGCTCTTTCCAGCCATTTACATTATTGTTTTTAAGGTGGTGGGGGCATCAGCAAGCAATATAATGCCATGTTCTGTTATCTTTGGTATGGAGTAAAAGATGTAGCAATATGTATCATCATTATTATCATGTAACTGTTATTTGTAAATCCATTTTCTCTTCTGCCCATAGTGGCTTAATTTCCCTGAAAATACTGTTTTCATTCTATAATTATCAGTTGCACACACAAAGTTCATGGAGTATAGAGCCACAATAAAGATTCCTAGTAAATGATGGTCCTGTTTTCTTGACTCTCCTGGCTTGGGTAGCTAATGGCTTGTCAGAGACCACATCCCAAAGCAGTAGACTTCACATCAGAACAATGAACCCCTCTCACTGTAAAGCAGGACACAGCTGAGCGATGCTCGGTGTTAATAGGCTAGATTCCCCATCCAAAGACTATGATCAGCAAGTGAGAGATAATAATGTTGATGGGTTCTAAGGCATTTTGTAGGATGATTTATCAGCCTTGCAAAGCACCTGGCAGGACCCCTGCATTCTTACAACACACACTTTCAATGCAGAATGGCACCACAGTGAAAGGATAGACTGAGATTTCAAAGAGCTGGTTTCTTTGAAAGCCAGGACACTTTCTAGCTGTAAGAACTCAAGCAAGTCTCAACCTCTTTGGGCCACAGTTTATTTATCTGCAAAATGAGGATAAATGATGCCTAACCTGTCTACCTCTGAGATTGTCAGAAGAATCAAACAAGATACTCATGAAATATTGTTTTGTGAACTTTGAGATGAGACATAAAGTACTTTCAATGACATGATGATGGATTGATTGATGGATGATGTCCTTCACGGACCTGGCACAGTTCTCATTACCATAGTCATTTTTAGTGAGCAGAATAATTATGATTAGAACTTTGTGGAACAAATTTACCTCTCCCAGGAATTTCTTTTCTGTAAATCAGATTGCAGTATATGCCCATAGTCAACTGTCACAACGGGAAGAGACTGGATCTCAGAATCTCTCACTTCTTCAAGGCATAGTCAAGAGGCAAAAAGAAGTTAGATGCAATGTTCTGTTTGCTAAAGGATTATGTCTGTGATCAACTAGTGAAGTTCAGCTAAATTTTCAATTAAAAGGACTTATCATTAGAACTGTTAGCTTTGAAAGTAGGCTTGCTGAACTCAACTCCCTGCATTGATATGCAATATCTTGCGAATTTAAATATAACTGGCAGAATTAGGAGTATAATTTTATTTCGTGAAATCTATAAAGATGAATACCCCTGTCTTAGAAAACAGTAATAGGCATTATAAATGTCCTAATTGTTCTTCCCTTAACAGAGATATTAGCTCCAAGAGGTTAATGCAACTCTGCCTCCTCTAACAGAGTAGAGTTATATGGGACAAGATATCAGGTGGTCCCATTATTCAGTTCCTTGGGGCCCAGGATGGGGTGAAAGTAACGGTGCTGAGGTCAGCAAGGAGATTCATATTTCATGTCCTTGGGGGGTAAAGGGGAGGTGGTGCCAAGACCAAGCTAGAAATGGATGTCAAGGTAGGCTGTCAGTCCTGAGGCTTCAGCCAGCAATGGAAAAAAGGTTTCAGGCCAAACAAGGGATGTTACTCAACCAGGATAAATCTTCCAGTGTCTATACCTGTGGGATTATCTTGTCAATTACTAGTATGCATTTGCCAATATGAGCCAGGTTTACTTAAGTGGATTAGGACAATATAAATACTTTGCTAGTTGTATGACTCCAGAAATCTGCTCATCTAAATATTTTTAAATACTTTGTTTAAAATATGCAGCTTTACTCTTTAATATGGACTCAGTTGGGTAAAGTGTGAGACTAGCAGTTACTTGGTCAATCTCTCTGCCCTTAGGTAGGCTTCCTTCATTCATTCCAAGCAGATGAAGGTCTATCATCAGGAAGTCCAAAGAAGATGTGCTCACAGCTTTCTCAGGGATTTTCCTAGAAATTGAACTGTGTTTACTGAAGAGGAGAAAAAACAAAACAAAACTTGTCCTCCCAGAGATTGTGCTTCCCAGTTCCAAAATCACCAAGCCAATATGCACCTTATCTCCTCCATTGTGCCTTGATCCCTGCTATATTGTCCTAGCGACACCTTTCCATGAAGCTTTTCTAATACAGCAATTTGCTTTTCTTATTTCCAGGGGTATCAGAACAGGAATTATACACTTAAAAGTGTATGCACTAGAGGCTATGCAAACAAGTGAAGTCTAAACATCACTTAATTTGTTTATCAAGCAAGAAGATGGAAGCTCCTTTGCATCTACTCAGGACAGGTGCACAATTAGAAGTGAAAGCTATACCGCATGCAGTACAGCTGGACATGTGCCATTGCTTAAACCAGGAATGTGAACAGTAAAGCCCCCTCACAACTTGTAACACTGGGGCTCTTACAAGAAGGCCCAGCACTTAATCTCCCTTCCAGCAGATCACAGCCCTTATGCCAAACACTCTGATGCCTTCTGCTCCAAGCCCTTCTTCAAAGAAAGAGCTAGGGATACTGCCAAGACAGCCACTATCTTTCCTCTGAAAAATGGATCCCAGTGGCATTTGTGCAATGCTACTAGGGTTGGATTATTCCTCTAAGTCAGTTTGAGAGAAGTTCTACAGTGCTAGACTTTTAAAGTGTGCTCTTAGAGGAAGGAAGCCACTCTCAGCCTCTCAACCACCTTCCTGTCTCCCCAAGACCCCACCCACACAAACACACACATATACCTAAGTTCACCAAAAAAATGTCTTTTAGACAAAACCCTAGAGGAAGTCTGGCTCTGTGCACAGCACTGCAGAGGTGCTATTTGCATTTTGAATTGTTTTTAAGGCAAGAATTTATTAAGCATGCAGCATACAGGTATTAAACATCCCCTGCAGGCAGTGCCTCTATTGTGCAGATTCATTTATTGAAGAGAGTGCTAGTGGTAGTACCAGTAGTAGCTGATTGCTGCCATTTATTGGATGCCTCCTCTGTATCAGATATTGTTCTTAGTACTTTACATACATAATTCCCAATCTTCACATCCCCCTTTTAACTTAAGTTTTTGCTTGTTCTTCTACTGATGCTGAAATGGAGGCTCAGAGAAGTTTGAACACATGCTCTAAGGTCGCACTGCTCACCCCAACAGCACGACAGAGTCAGAATGTAGGCTCAATTCCATCTTGATTCAAAGCCTGAACTCTTCACACTGCACCACCTCCAGCCTTTTTTCACAGTGAGAACAAGGTGGGAAAATGTGCATAGGTTCCAAGTCCAGTGTGTCAGTTAGCAAAATCTCCTTGGAAATAATTTATGACCCAGGATACTTAGTTGAAATAGAGTTGACTTCTTGTATGACTTTACTTTTCTTTACAGACATTTTGGCTCTCTTCTGTGAGTTCTCCTAACATGCAAATATGAATACTTTCAAAAAATTGTCAAATATGAATACTGAGAATGTCCCCCCCATTTACATCTCATCAAGGCACAAATCAAAATGCTTTTGGGTATATTATCCATCTTTCACTGTTTGTTCTCCTCTGCTTTACCAGTCCATGTCTTGTCTTTTGCAATTCAGCCATGTAGAATAAAAAAGCACTTGTTCTATAATTGAAAATGAATCTGGAGAGAAAGGGCTAAGTCATGCAGTGTGTGAGGAAGACAGGTCATGGGGAACATTTCCTCTCCTTCCACACACCAAATGGTTTCATAATCTGTTGTGAATGTAAGGATATGGAGTGCAGTCCCCAAACGCCTGCATTAATTTTTTAAGTTTTAAAAAATTAAAAATAACATCATAAGAGTGACTGTAAGTAAAGAGGATTACTAAGCTATAGACTATTTTATTTAATAATAGGTTCCATGTCTCCAGATTACCTTTTATTTTATAACCTAGGCACTTTATAAAACATTCATCTATTGAACATTCTACTTCCTTCTATACGGAATAATTCTCCTCTCTCATCACTCTCTTCTCTGCTCTGCCTCTCCCTCCCCTGGCTAACCTCATTCATATTTGGGGGTTCATATCAGCTATCACTTCCCCCAGAAGTCTGACCTAACTCCCAAGTCTGGGTTAGGAGGTCCACTTACAGACCCTCAAAGCACTGTGTGCTCCCGCCGTTATAGTTCTTTGAGATCTCACTCACAGTTCTTTCCACTCTTACTCCTAACCAAATCCTAGGAGATAAGCATGTCCATGAAGATAAACCACCCATGTGATAACCCGTCCAACAATGAGTTCTTGAAACTCACAGGTCTTCCTAATTATTCACAGTTACTCTACTGCAGGGATCCCCAATCCCCAGGCCACGGACTGGTATCCATCCGTGGCCTGTTAGGAACTGGGCCATACAGCAGGAGGTGAGCAGCAGGCATGAGAAAGCAAAGCTTCATCTTTGTTTACAGCCATTGTCCATCACTCGCATTACCACCTGAGCTCTCCCTGCTGTCAGATCAGCGGCAGCACTGGATTCTCATAGGAATGCGAACCTTATTGTGAACTGTGCATGTGAGTGATCTAGGTTGCATGTTCCTTATGAGAATCTAATGTCTGGTGATCTGTCACTATCTCCCATCACCCCCAGATGGGACCGCCTAGTTTCAGGAAAACAAACTCAGGGCTCCCACCAGTTCTATATTATGGTGAGTTGTATGATTATTTCATTATATATTACAGTATAATAATAATAGAAGTAAAGTGCACAGTAAATGTGCTTGAATCACCCTGAAACCATCCCCACCCCCAGTCCATGGAAAAATTGTCTTCCACAAGACCAGTTCCTGGTGCCAAAAATGTTGGAGGTGCTCCTCTACTGCATTTGGACTATCCCTCCTCATGGCCACACTCTGGCTGGGTTTTGTCATCACCCAATCCTGAACCCTGATATTCTACTTCTTGGCCATATTTTCCAGTCTTCTGAGTTCTCTCATTTCCTTATTCCTACTACACTTGCTTCCTGGCCTCACAGGGTATTCTCGTTCTTTGGCTCCTCCAATTTCTTTTTTCTTTTTTTTTTTTTTTTCCCAACCAGCAGCACTTTTTCTTTCCTGCCAATGCTACATCCCTGGATGAATTGCTTAAACTCTTTTCTGTCTTCTAACTTTGATTACCTTGGGTCCCTATTTTTCTACCATATTTCTCAGGAAAATCCCAATCCTGAATCAATGCTTCAATTCCTACCCCTATATCTACCAGATACACTGCTGAGAAAGACCCAGTAGTTCACAGGGTTGTTTCCACTGCATATTCCAGATTCCAAGTTCATCTGAGCCTCTGGCATTAACCAACAAGCCTTTGATTTGTCCTTTGTCAGCACCCTCTTCTATTCCCCACAAAAATTATTCCAAATGTTTACCATCTATTTCCTACTCAGCCCCTAGATTCCTCTCTTTCCATAGATGATCTTGCCTCACACTTTATCAACAAAACTGCTATTAAAACATGTGCTCTCCCTCACCTTCTCTTGCCTATCTATTAACTTATATATACAGAGTATTAGTCTGCTCAAGCTACCATAACAAAATACCACAGACTGTGTGGCTTAAACAACAGAATTGTTTTCTCATAGTTCTAGAGGTTGCAAAGTTCAAGATCAAGGTTCTAGCATGGTTGAACTCCTGGTGAGGGTTTGCTTTTTGGCTTTCAGGTAACCACCTTCTCACTATGCCCTCACATGGCCTTTCCTCAATGTATGTGCACACAGAGAGAGAGTGCAATGCTTTGGTGTCACTTCTTATAAATAGGACATTAATCCTATCAGATAGGAGCCCCACCTTTATGACCTAATTTAGCTTTAATTACTTCCTTACCCCAAATAAAACCACACTAGTGGTTAGGGCTTCAACATATGAATTTGGTGGGTGATGTAGGACACATACATTCAGTCCATAATATACAGATACAGCAGTTTTGATTCCTTCCCTCCAAACTCAGAAAATCTGGTATCCTTCTCCCCAGTAATCAACCTCCCAGTGGTCAACCTCCCACCTGGGACCTTGTTCCCATCTCCCTGGACACCATCTCCTCTAGAAGCCTGCTCCAGAAGTTTTCTCCACCCTATATCTACTCTATGGAGAACATGAAAGAAGCACAAGGTGGCATCCCAGATCTCAAATAATTTTAGATTTGCTTAGAGAGACAAAATTAAGAGACATTGGGCCAAATATTAAAGCAGACAGGCAGGACAGGTAAAATCCTCAGCCTAACTAATATAGCCTTATGGATCTACCACCCAATCACAAAAAATCAGTACTGGAAGGGACTGTAAGGTCATCTGATACTCCTGTCCCAGGCAGGCATCCAACTAAATGGACCAAGAAAGACAGTTGTCTAACCTTGCATTAAAAACCTCCAGAGAGAAATTCCAACAAGTTTCCATCTCAAATTGGCAGTTGCATTGTCCTTAGGAGCATTTAGAAGGGATATATTTTGATGGTGAGCCAATCCTTTCAATTTTCTCCTATTTCCTAAAATCCCTCATTCAAAAAGACCACAAGGCAATCAACTAAAATTACTTTCTAGAAATGCATAACATGAAACTCTGGGAAAGTGCAGTCAGCCACAGGACTATCAGAGTTCTGATAGCTCAATTTCTTCTTGGAGGACTTGATGGCCTCTGGGATATAACCATCTGGGATATATACTCTTTTAGAGTAGTGTGGCCTTTGCCTGGTAGCCAAAGGTAACCTGAGCATTTCTATTGAGGGACACACACACACACACACACACGCATTTATTGGCCCAACAAGAATCTCCGATATACCTCCCTCTACTTTTTCTTTCTCCCTAGGAGACACAGTTCTGAAGCTTTGAAGTTTGCCTGGCCTGCTTGATGGAAGTCATCCAATCCTGTCCAAGTGACTGACAGAGGCTTTGCAACAAGGTCATTAACCCTGGACAGTTAGCCAAAGCCAATTCAGGAGTCACTAAGCTGATGCTCTCTGTTGGCTATGAAGCAATCCTCCTTCCCTTCTAGCCTGCAGCATCACAGAGAGACACTGGAGCCTAAAAGTGAGGACTCCTGCACAGGGACAGCCAGAATCCCCAAAGAAGACTGCTACCAGTGAATGCGAGACCTTCTGTAATAGTCATTAGGGTAAATTTCCTTCTTATAAATATTTCCTTATGTTATAGCCAAACTGTATGTACAAGATTTATATTTCCCAGATTTTCAACTTTAAAACAGTTTTCCTTCTTGGAAGGATTTAGTCACTACAATGCATAAAGAAGGCTTGAAGATATTGGAAAACAGTGTAATGGTGTATTGTAAAGAACAGGGAACAAAATTAAAGACAAGTTGAAGAACCCAGACCTATCTCCACTACTAATTATACAACAATGAGCAAGGCTGAGTCAGTTGTATCCATGACCCCAAAATAGAGGAACTAGAAACACAACACAATTCAGTTGAAATAAAATGATACACATATTTATGACATTATTACCATGCATATTTTATTAAAATTGACTACACTTTTAATAACAGAAACTAAAATAATTTATTGTCTTAGTTGATTCATTTCAAATCATCAGTTTCTCCCATCAACTTTAAGAGGCATAATGGCATGGAAGAAAAGAGTGTTATATGGGGAGTCATTTTATCTCATTTCACTAAATGAGAAATTCAAGGTTCAGAAATATTAAATTACTAACCCAAGATCTCTTAGCTTTTAAATGGCTGAGGCCAAACTTCAGCCCGGGTCCTCTGATTCTAAAGTATGATTTACTCAGCATAAACCTTACAAGTCACAAGTGGTCTGGGTCCTATCTTTAGCCTCCTTAAACAGAATAACTGTCAGCCCACAATTTTCTATTCAGCAAAATTAAGTTTTGTAAATGAAGGAGAAATAAAGTCTTTTTCAAACAAGCAAATGCTGAGGGAATTTGTCACTATCAGACCAGCCCTACAAGAAATGCTAAAAATGGGTTATAAATCTTAAAACAAAAGGTTGATGTGTGCCACAATAAAACCTCTTGAAAGCATAAAACTCACGGAGCCTAGAAAATAATAACACAATGAAGGAAAAAAGTAACTAGGTAACAACATGATGACTGGAACAGCACCTCACATCTCAATATTAACATTGAATGTAAATGGCTTAAATGCTCCACTTACAAGATACAACTAAGCAGAATAGATTTTTAAAAGTCACTAACCAAATATCTGCTGTCTTCAAGAGACTCACCTAACATGTGAAGATTCTTATAGACTCAAGGTAAAGGATTTGAAAAAGATATTCCATGCAAAGAAAAACCAAAAGCAAGCAGGAATGGCTATTCTTAGATAAAACAGACTTTAAAACAACAACAGTTAAAAAAAAAAAAAGTCAAAGCAGGTCATTATATAATGATAAGAGAATCAATGGATCAATCCAACAAGAAAATATTACAATCCTAAATACATATGCATCTAACTCTGGAGCTCCCAGATTCATAAAACAATTACTACTAGACTTAAGAAAAGAGAAAGCAACACAATAATAGTGGGGGACTTCAACACTAGACTGATCGTTGAGTCTAGTGATCCAATGACAACACCAGACTGATCATTGAGGCACAAAGTCAACAAAAAAACACTGAACTTAAACTGCACTTAGAACAAATGGACCTAACAGATATTTACAGAACATTCTACTCAAGAACTGCAGAATATACATTCTTCTCATCAACTCATGGAACATTCTCTAAAATAGACCACATGATAGGCCACAAAACAAGTCTCAATAAATTTTAAAAATAGAACTCATACCTAGTATCTTCTCAGACCACAATGGAATAAAAACTAGAAATTAACTCCTAAAAGAACCTCAAAACTATACAAATATATAGAAATTAAACAATCTGCTCCTGAATGATTTTTGGGTCAACAATGAAATCCAGACAGAAATGTAAAAGTTTTTTGAAATGAATGACAATACTGACACAAGTTATCACAACCTCTCTGATACAGCAAAAGCATGCTAAGAGTAAGGTTTATAGCACTAACTGCCTACACCAAAAAGTCTGAGAGATCACAAATTGACAACCTAATGTCACCCCTCAAGGAACTAGAGAAATAAGAACAAACCAACCCAAAACTAGCAAAAGAAAAGAAATAACAAGGATCAGAGCAGAACTAAGTGAGACTGAAAGCAAAACAAAGAGAGAAAAAAAAAAAAAAAAAAAAAAAAAAACAGCTGGGTGCAGTGGCTCATTCCTGTAATCCCATCACTTTGGGAGGCCAATGTGGGTGGATCACCTGAGGTCAGGAGTTCAAGACCAGCCTGGTCAACGTGGTGAAACCTCATCTCTACTAAAAGGAAAAAAATTAGCCGGCCATGGTGGCGCATACCTGTAATCTCAGCTACTTGGGAAGATGAAGCAGGAGAATCACTTGAACCCAGAAGGTAGAGATTGCAGTGAGCCAAGATTATGCCACTGCACTCCAGCCTGGGTGACAGAGCCAGACTCCATCTCAAAAAAAACCAACAAAACAAAAGATCAATGAAACAAAAAGTTGGTTTTTTGAAAAGATAAACAAAATTGATAGATCATTAGCTAAATGAACCAAGAGGAGACAAGTTTTAAATAAGTTCAATTAGAAGTGAAAATAGAGACATTACAACAAACACCACAGAAATACAAAAGATTGTTCAAGACTACTATGAACACCTCCATACTCACAAACTAGAAAATCTAGAGGAGGCCGGGTACAGTGGCTCACATATGTAATCCCAGCACTTTGAGAGGTTGAGACAGGCATATCAGTGAGACCAGGAGTTAAAAACGAGCCTGGCCAACATAACGAAACCCCGTGTCTACTAAAAATACAAAAAATCAGCTGGGTGTAGGGGCACATGCCTGTAATCCCAGCTACTCGGGAGGCCGAGGCATGAGAATCACTTGAACTAAGGGGGTGGAGGTTGCAATGAGCCAAGATCATGCCACCGCACTCGCACCTGGGTGACAGAGCAAGACTCTGTCAAAAAAAAATAAAAATAAAAAAGAAAGGAAGAAAAGTAAAGAAAATCTGGAGGAAATGAATAAATTCCTAAAACATGCAACCCTCCAAGCTTGAGTTATGAAGAAATAGAAATATTGAACAGACCAATAACAAGTAGGTGAGAATGAATCAGTAATTTAAAAACTTGCCAACAACTACAACAAAAAAAATCCCAGAGCCAGATGGATTCACAGCCAAATTCTATAAATCATCGATGACACAAACGCATGGAAATACATCCCATTCTCATGGATTAAAAGAATCAACATTGTGAAAACCACCATACTGCCCAAAGCAATCCACAAATTTAATGCAATTTCTATCAAAATACCAACATCATTTGTCTCATAATTAGAAAAAAAAATCCTAAAATTCATGTGAAACCAAAAAGGAGCACAAATAGCTAAAATAATAGTAGGCAAAAAGAACAAATCTAGAGGCATCACATTATCTGACTTTAAACTACAAGGTTATAGTAACCAAACCAGCACGGTCCTGGTATAAAATTAGATACACAGACCAATGGAACAGAATAGAAAATGCAGAAATAAAGCTGAGTAATTACAACCAACCGATCTTCAACAAATCATAAAAAAACATCAATTGGGGAAAGGATACCCTATTCAATTAATGGTGCTGGGGAAACTGGATAGCCACATGTAGAAGAATAAAACTGGCTCTCTATCTCTACCATATTTTAAAAATCACCTCGAGATGGATCAAAGTCTTAAATCTAAGACCTGAAACAGTAAAAATTTCTAGAAGAAAACCTAAGAAAAATTCTTCTGGACATTGGTCTAGGCAAAGAATTTATGACAAAGGCCCTAAAAGCAAATGCAACAAAAATAAATAAATAGGACCTAATTAAACTAAAAAAGTTCCTGCACAGCAAAAGAAACAATCAGAGTAAATGGACAACCCACAGAATGGGAGAAAATATTTGCAGGCTATTCATCTGACAAAGGACGAATATCCGTAATCTACAAGGAACTCAAACAAATCAGCAAGAAAACACAAATAATCCCATCCAAAAAAATGGACAAATGATATGAATAGACATTTCGCAAAAAGAGATATACAAATGGCCAACAAACATATGAAAAACATTCTCAACATCACTAATAATCAGGGAAATGTAAAGTAAAACCACAATGAGATACCACCTTACCCCAGCCAGAATGGCGATTTTTAAACGTCAAAAATACAATGGATGTTGGCATAGATATGGTGAAAAGAGAACACTTAAACACTGCTGGTGGGAATGTGAATTAGTACATCCTCTATGGAAAACAGTATGGAGATTCCTTAAACAAGTAAAAGTAGATCTACCATCCAATCCAGCAATCCCGCTACTGGGTATCTACCCAAAGGAAAGGAAACTTTATACAAAAAAGACACCTATATGCATATGTTTATCACAGCACAGTTCACAATTGCAAATATAGGGAACCAACCTAAGTGCCCCTCAACCAATGAGTGAATAAAGAAAATGTGGTGTGTATATATACACCATGAAATACTACTCAATCATAAAAGAGAAGAAAATAATGTCTTTTGCGGCAACGTGGAGGGAGCTGGAGACCATTATTCTAAGTGAAGTAACTCAGAAATGGAGAACCAAATACTATATATGCTATCATATATGGTATATGGTATCACTTGAGCTCAGGAGTTCAAGACCAGCCTGGGCAATATGGCAAGACTCCGTCTCCACAAAATATACAAAAATTAGCTGGGCATGGTGGCGTACATCTGTAACCCCAGTTAGCTGGGAGGCTGAGGCGTGAGAATCGTTGAACCAGGGAGGCAGAGTGAATTAGTTCAATCTCATTACAAGACTGGGTAAGGTATAAAGGAAACAGATTTAATTGACTCACAGTTCCACATTGCTGGGAAAGCCTCAGGAAACTTAACAGTCATGGCAGAAGGCAAAGGACAAGCAGGCACCTTCTTCACAGGGCGGCAGGACAGAGTGAGTGCAAGCAGGGGAAATACCAGATGCTTATAAAACCATCAGTTTTCATGAGACTCACTCATTATCACTAGAACAGCTTGAGGGAAACCGCCCCCATGATTCAATTACCTCCACCTGGTCCCACCCTTGACACATAGGGATTATGGAGATTACAATTCAAGGTAAGATTTGAGTGGGGACACAGAGCCAAACCATATCACAGAGATTACAGTGAGCCAAGATCACCACTGCACTCCATCCTGGGTAACAGAGCAAGACCTGTCTTTAAAAAAAAAAAAAAAATGCAATTAGGAATGTATCTTTTGCATTAGCTGTGACAGCTTTAGTGTGGTCTTCAAAAACAAATTACCACTTTTCTAGACCATGATACTCAGATAAAGAATTCTTCATGGAAAGAGGTTCAAACAAAATACTTTTTTTACTATAGAAATAAATCAACAACTTACTAATATTTACACGAAGTTATGAGGAGTATAATGCACCATTATAAAGAATGAGTTAGAGCAGTGTTGTCCAACACAAACATGAAACAAGTAACTTTAAATCTTCTAGTAGCCACATGTTTTAAAAATAAAAGGAAATAGGTAAAATCTAGTTTAACAATAATATTGCATTTAATTCAATATATTCAAAGTATTCTTTTAACCTATAATCAACATAAAAATTATAAGTGAGGTATTGTACATTCTTTTTTATTTTCACACTAAACCTAGAAATCAGGATTGCCTTTATTTCAAATGCTCAGTAGCCATATGCAGCTAGTGGCTACTGCATTGGACACAACAGGGTTAGAGACATCTACTCATCCAGAGGGATGCCCATGGTACATTTTTAGGGGGAAAAATGGAAAGTGGAGGATATTATGTAGTAAGAGCTCATGTTTGAGGAGGAAACCTAGGCATGTTGTCATATATGCTTGTATGGGCCTATATGAGCATGAAGAACGATGGCAAAGTATATACACTTCAGGCTTTAACACTAGTTGTTCATGACAATAGGATTTGAGGGGACTGGGTACTAGACAGAATATTACTAACTTTTTAAAATATACATCCTTGTATTGTTTCACATATTACAATGGCCTGTATTAGTTTTGTAATTTGCAGCTGGGTACAGTGGCTCTTGCCTATAATGCCAGCACTCTGGGAGGCTGAGATGAGAGGATCACCTGAGTCCAGGAGTTTGAGACCAGCCTGGGAACATAGCAAGACCCTATATCTAAAAATAATTTTTAAAACTTAGTAGGGCATGATGGCATGCACCTGTGGGACCAGCTACTCTGGAGACTGAGGTGAGAGGCTTGTCTGAGCCCAGGAGGTCAAGGCTGCAGTGATCCATGATCACATCGCCGCACTCCAGCCTGGGTGAGTGAGACCCCGTCTCAAAAAACAAGATTGTAGCCAGGCGTGGTGGCTCACATCTGTAATCCCAGCACTTTGGGAGGCCAAGGCAGGCAGATCACGAAGTCAGGAGATCGAGACCATCCTGGCTAACAAGGTGAAACCCCGTCTCTACTAAAAATACAAAAAAAAAAAATTAGCTGGGCATGGTGGCAGGTGCCTATAGTCCCAGCTACTTGGGAGGCTGAGGCAGGAGAATGCTGTGAATCCGGGAGGCAGAGCTTGCAGCAAGCCAGGATCACACCACTGCACTCCAGCCTCGGTGACAGAGCAAGACTTCGTCTCAAAAAAAAAAAAAAAAAACAAGATTGTAATTTTCCGTTAACCTACTGAATAAGTTGCCAAAAGTTTCTAAAATTTATTAAAGAAGAGAGATTCCGTTGCTCTAACAGGTAGGTAAGCACAAACTTTCTGGAAGAAGAGAAATTAAAGACATTTTATCTTTTACTCGATACACATAATGACAACAAATTTAGAAATTATGTAGTAAAATAATAAGTTGTCATTTGAATCTTAGAAAAAAATATTAAGGAATGAGAAGTCACCTCCCACCCTGCCCCATCTGAAGACTCCTACTTCACCTTGTCTGTATCTCAGCTACATGCTTTCCATACTCAAGTTCTTCTCTCCATTTTAAATAAAAGCATCAGAATTTTAAAAGCCCATTAATAACAGGACAGAAGTAATAAGGCAGACTCTTAGGCAGACCAAGGCTACAAACTACTCTGAGGGATGGGTAGTAGACAGTAGGATTTGGACGCAGTTCTCCTGAAGGTAGATGAAGATGCTAGGCCAAACCCACCTAAGGCAGAGAGCAGCCAGGAGCAGGTGGGAGAAAAGAGTTCAAGCAGGTCTCAGGGGAGAGCCTCAAGATCATCTTCACCACCATTCCCTGGTGATTTTGCTGCCTGTTCCTGCAGTTCGCCAAATTATGACATAATCTTTGCACAGGACAAAGGGACATAAAAAACTGTGCCAACAATCTTGAAACTTTTGATCAAAATATACCTTAAAACACACCAGTGATCACCTAGATGATTCAGGGAAACTAACTGGAAAGAAGAGTTGGCTGAATAACTGGTTCTCTAGTCCTTGTAGGTTAGGAAAGCAGTTCCCCAAAAAATGAGATGACATAACACGGTCATTTCACTACTCAGCCAGAGCCCTTTTCCATAGTTTTTTCCTGAAGAATTGTGTTCCATGTCCTGACATAATCAACATACAAGACTACCATGGACAGATAGATTCATCTAAAGGCCATATCAAATGGTGAGCTATTGTTTCACCGGCTGACTCCCATACTAACATATGTGAAAGAAACTCCCATGATGATGAACTCAAGATTCGAGTTCAGAGCTCTGAAAGGAATAAACCAGCAGGCACTGATGATGTTTTTAAGGTAGTTGTATGAATCAAGGTCTAAAAAAAAGAAGAAAAGAAAAAAAGACAGAGAATGTATTGGTAAATATGGCAGGAGAAATGGGCAGTGAGACAGGTAACAAACCTGCTGTTTGCTGTGTGCAGTTACTCACAGCTCTCTGATGCTATACGCCTTTCTTCAGTAAGGTAAAAAGAAGAGTTCAAGAGAGTGTTTGTACAAATAAAAACACATGTCATTTAGGATACCCACTAAGGGAAAGGGCATCGTAATTTTGGGTCTCCTAATCCATCTCTGCCAGTGTCTCCCTCTGGTAGTTTCATTGAGGCATTTTAAACATTCCATGATGTCAAAACTTAATAATAATGTGATTTATTCTAAATTGCCCTAGATTTCCTTAATAGCCTATTACGAATCCATCAGACATTTATTTGTCCAAAGTCTTGAACTTTTCTATAATTTCAGTGTGTGATACATTTTAGAGAATAAAAGTTCCAAAAAATAAACTCTGTGAAGGCTTTCCTTGTGTTTTTTCTTAAAATGTCTCTCAGGTTTTAAGGATTGTCTCTAAATTCTGTTATTGTTTGGTTTGACCTCAGGTCAATGCTGGTGCCATTCAAGTCCTCCACAAGTTTTGTAACTTCTAATATACCACCCTTAACCTGTATGTACAGAATGGCTACAAAGCTAAATTTCTCTTACTGTTCCTACTTGGGATTTTGTCTTCATCCATGTGGGTGGCTATTTTAAAACAGCATAAATTAGGTGGCTTATAAACAACAGAAAATTATTTCTCACAGCTCTAGGGGATGGGAAGTCCAAGATCAAGGTGCTAGCAAATGTGGTGTCGGTGGAGGGCCTCCTGCTTCCTGGTTCAAATACCTGTGTTCTTGCTGTGTCCTCAGATGGTGGTAGAGGCAAACCAGCTCCCTCAGCACTCTTAAAAGAGCACTAATCCTATTTATGAGGACTTTGCCCTCATGACATAATCACCTCCCAAAGGTCCCCCCTCCTAATATCATTCCTAATATCACTACCTTGGGGGTCAGGAATCAACATATTAATTACAGTGTGGGGTGCATAACAAAGGTTTTCAGCGTGAATGATTTTTCCACTAGAAATGACATTAAAGGCCTTAGCCTCACATAAAGCCCCAACTTCATGTCAACGTACAAGGTCCACATGAAACTTCCAACAAGAGAAATGTCTAAATAAAAGAGTGATAACAAGCCCCTAGGAACATAGCATCCATTCAATAAGTTGCTTGCTAGACTAAGGGCATTAACCACATATCTGTAGCTCATTAGCTTCTTACCTCATACTCATCCTCTGGTTCAAAATAAATGTCAGTTTATCTAGAAATCTCCATGACCCTTCAGGTCCAGGTTATATGCTCTCATGGCCCCCATAGCTTCCTCTAACTGCCTTTTCATCACACCACATTGTATTATAATTTTCTGTTATTTATTTTTATCCTGTTTCCCAAGCCAAACCATAATTCTCATGGCAGTCTTATTCTCAGACACATACCCAGTAACTAGCACAGAGTCAAGGACAGTGCAATAAATATATGAGGAATCCATGAATGAGTTACTTTATCATAAATAAGCATTTTTAACTGATGTACCAAAACTATGTAATGTGCTTCCTCAATAGCTTTCTAGGTCATAGGTGACTGGGTCCCATAGGAAGCCTCTGTCATACCACACACTCACCTTGCAGCAGGGCTCAACACTTTAATACACCCAGACATTGATTAGACTTCACAATTTACTAACAAAAAATACTTTAGTGAAGATTATATAGGAAGATGGGAAAGAAGGTTTACATTCTCATACCATAGCAAAACTTTCTTTAAAATCCCTTGCATACTTTTCTATTCTTTCCCATGAAATTCTCCTTGCACAGCCACCCACTTTTCCCCCATGGGCTCCTTCTCCCCAGCCCTTCCTCTGCTTCTCTTCACCTCTATGTGTTAGAAAAGATTCACTCTAACTTGCATCTGCCCCCTCATCACCCAGCCCTATAAATACAGTAAATGCTTCAACCTGGGATCCACCCTCATTAGAAAGCAGAACCATGCATCCAAAATAAGTAAGTTGTCCCTGAAACATATTTTCAGATGAGAGTTTCCAGAAGATAGGGGTCCTGTCCACTTAACCAGCCAGACCAATTCCACATGCAGTCTACCTTCTGGGCCTCAAATCCTGAAAAACTGACTACAAGAGATTGCATTTTAGCCCGAGGGTCCTGTGACAATCATCTCTTTCCTCCAAGAGGGAGGGAACAGAGGTTTGAGCAGAAACTGTTTTTAAACATGTTTCAAGGACCTTGAAACACCTCCTACCAAGAAGACATAAAATACTATGGATTCTAATTATCTCAGTTAAGATTCAACTAGAGAAGCAGAACCAGTAGGAGATACATATATTAGGAGATTTATTACAAGAAATTGCTCACATAGTTGTTGAGGCTGGCTAAGCAAGTCTGATATTCCTACGGCAGGTAGTCAGAAAGGAAGATCTCAGGCCAAGGTCACGGGCACAGGCCAAAGTTGTCCTCCATAAGCGGAATTCCTTCTTTTACCTGGGATGACTCAGCCCTGTTTTTAAGACCTTCCCCTCAATTCAGTCAGGCCCGCCCAGCTTATCCTGGGTAATCTCCCCTACTTAAAATCACCCAGTAAGAGCACTAGTTATATCTGCAAAATACCTTCAGAGTAAGACCTAGATTACCATTTGATTGAATAACCGAGAACTGTAGCCTAGCCAAATTGACACATCAAAGAAGCCATCACTTTAAATAAAGACAATAAAAACCAGCAGCACTTACGGAGGTCCCATTCTAAACACTTCACATATCTTATGTCCTTTACTTTGTACAATCACCCTATATGATGCTATTATCTCTACTATACACAAACTCTTCAGGCTGATTCTTGGTTAAAATGCCATTGGAAGGCAGCAGCTTCTATCTCGATCCAGTTTATTTATTTTATTTTATTTTATTGAAACAGGGTATCACTTGGTTGCCCAAGCTGGAGTGCAGTGGTACAATCATGGCTCACTGAAGCCTCTATCTCCAAGGCTCAAGTGATCCTCCCACCTCAGCCTCCCAAGTGGCTGGGAATACAGCTGTGCACCACCACACATGGCAATTTTTTTTTTTTTTTAGTAAAACCAAAGTCTTCTTATGTTGCCCAGACTGATTTCACACTCCTGGCCTCAAGTGATCCTCCCGCCTCAGCCTCCCAAAGTGCTGGGATTACAGGTGTTAGCCACCCCACCCAGCCTCCATCCATTTTAATTGTCAACCAACGGCTCTGTATTAGCAGCGAGAGGAACGTGAACTGAGGGGAGAAAATCCCTTCTTCAACACCCAGCAGAAGGACCTGAGAAAAGGCTCTTGATCCACCCACCATCCAGCTCAGGCTATGCAGCTCTTACTTTCTACTAAGAGTGCTCATCAAAGGATATGCAGACCAAAATTAGTGTAGAGAGTGAGTGCACACCAGAGTTTCTTAGCAGCAATACTATTGACATTTCAGACTGAATAACTCCTTGTAGTCGGGCCGGGGGATGTGCGGCTGTCCCGTGCACTGTCAAGTTTAGCAGCAGCCCTGACCAATACCCACTAGACTCCAAGAGTCCCCCAACCCCTCCACTAGCAACAACCAAAAATGTCTCCAGATATTGCCCAATTTCTCCAGAGGGAAGGGGTGGGAAAGGGGGGAAAAGCAGCAAAATCTCCCCAGTGAGCGGGGTAGACAGAGTTCCTCTAAAGGAAAGGCTGGGGCTACAACAGGGCCATTTAGAAACAGAGGTCAGTGGTCTCTCTCTAGGGGAGCCACCACCCTTTCAGAATATAATACTCTCTTTCTCACCTTCAGGCAGATGACACTCCCTCAGTCACCCCTCCCATTTGCCTGGATGATACCTACTTATCCTTCAGAATCCCTGAGCCCCTCAAGTCCAGGAAAGGTGCTCCTCCTCTGTGCCCTCTACTGAGGCATCTGTTGCATAGTTTTCTTGCCTGTTGCTCACACTAGACCTAAGTTCTACCCCAGCAGTAGCTGAGTCCTACTCAGCACTCCTGCGCCTGTCATAGTGCCTAGACTCTTGCTCGATTCATGCTCTTGTTAAAACAATAAAATCTAGGCCCGGACCGGTGGTTCACACCTGTAATCTCAGCACTTTGGGAGGCTGAAGCGGGTGGATCACCTGAGGTCAGGGGTTCGAGACCAGCCTGGCCAACATAGTGAAACCCTGTCTCTACTAAAAATACAAAAAATCAGCCTGGTGTGGTGGCTCATGTCTGTAATTCCAGCTACTCGGGAGGCTGAGGCAGGAGAATCACTTGAGCCCATGAGGCAGAGGTTGCAATGAGCCGAAATCCTGACACTGCACTCCAGCCTGGGCAATAGAGTGAGTGAGACTCCATCTCCAAACAAATAATAATAATAATAATAATAATAATAATAAAATCTAAATGTTATTGATTGTGTACTATATGCCAGGCACTATGTAAAGAAAGAATGAGTTAACTATAAATAATAAATGAATTAATGTTGAAAGAATACATAAAATAAGCTATATATTATTCATTGTGGCCAAAATTGTACTAATTATCTCAACATTTAGAGTATTTCTAAATATACAACACAAAGAGTAACAATTTTCAAAGAATTGGTACCATATGAAATGCGTCTTACATTAAAACTTTAATGAACATAATTTGTCTCTCTGTGATGATAGACAGGCCCATTTAAGACATTTCTGTCTTGAGGAGTCATTATTAGAAATAGCAGTTATCACATTTCTGCTGGGCATGGTGGCTCATGCCCATAATCTCAGCACTTTGGGAGGCCAAGGTGGGAGGATCGCTTGAGCCCAGAAGTTCAAGACCAGCCTTGAAACACAGCAAGAGACTATTATATATATATAATATATATATATGTATATGTATGTATACACATATAAAAATAAAACTGTCAGATTTTATAGATAGGGGAAAGTGTCACACAATATTCAGTTATCATTGATAGAATACCAGATACACAGTCTTTTCTATGGCACAGACATGAGTTTAACATAAACTTATTCACTTTGAACCCCTGAACCATAGTGAAAGGGTCACCAGATTTTCCCTCCCTCAAGAGGCAACTACGATGGGTCCAATAAGACACTTCTATTTGGTACTTAGCCTGAATTTTACACAAGAGACTAAAATGTTATATTATTTGAGCCAGATCCATCAAAGCTAATGAGCCCTCTGCACTTTATGGTTCTTTCTCTCCATCATAGACTATTATCAGTGACCCTATGAGCCCTTCCCTTCTGAGAGCTACCCAATGGCTCAGCTGCAAAACTCGGGCATCAGCACCTCCTAGTCCTTCCGCAAGCAGCCCTGCATTTCTGTGCAGATGGCCACCTAGGAATCAATTCATCACATTGCTCCAAAGAGCTCAATACAATTAAAAATATGCAATCTGGAAAAGTCCCAAGCCCAGACCATTGGCCTAGCCCTCTCTGTTCATGCTCAGCCCTGATCCTCCAGTGGTCGAGGAGTGACCTAGAAGGAAAGAGACAAGCTTGCTCATGTTCAGTACTCATTGGCCATTTTGAAATTGCAGGAGAGCAGATGGAGAAGTAACCTCAAATGAATATTCATAAAAAAATCAATTATCCACCTTCTGTGCCACCTGCCCTCTCAACCCAACTTAGCCCGCAGCTGCGAGAGGCAGGGGGTCATATACCCAAATCACAGCCTCACCTCGAAGGCATCTGCAGAGGCCAAGAGTCCAATGCCAAGCCTGGAACTTTGGCACACCTGACCTGAAAAGATGAACTGTTTTGTGTTTGTGACCTTTAAAACAAGAACTAAAGCCATAGGAAGATGGCATGGGGTGGTGGAAAGAACAAAACCTTCCAAGTAAAGCTGGTCTGGGCTCAGATCCCAGCACTGAACCTTCTTAACTCCTGTCCCTTAACCCTGATTAAACTGGACAGGTCGCCCACATGCTGAGCCTCATTTTCCACACCTGCACAGTACGGATAAAACTGACCTGAATGGGGGTAGGGCACAGATTGGGCAGACTAAGTAAGATAAGAAATACGAAGCTATGAAGCACCCAGCCATGGTAGGAATAAGCAAACATTAGTTCCTCCTGCCCCAACAATACCATGTCACAGGGGAGAGATCGGATTTACATGCATCAAAACCATTTTAACAGACTGCTTAGGGATGGATGGAGATATGTGATTCCTGGAAGTTTTATAACTCTAACATAGGACTTTTCAGGGAGTTAAGATATATTTAAAGGATTTGCTATTAATATAAAATGTTTCTGAAATATTTTTCAGTTGTTATGTTAAATAATATAGCTCCCTTGCACAAATCCTGTATGCCTGCGTCCAAAGCTGTAACAAGAACAAGGTCACCAGGACTTGCCCAGCACTAAAAAATTTAGAACATCCCATTTATCAATTGCACTTTTAAAGGGCAGAATGGTAGAAATGAACGGAATGGAAAGGCCAAGGTCAAAGGCAAGGACGCCCATTTGCCCAAAGGCCTCATTTTGACTGAAGGACTGCAACCTCTCCTCTCTCCAGCCACACACTTGGTTATTAACTGTGTTTTCCTCCCCTCCCTCATCCCCCCATTCCCAGTGGGAAGCAAAGGAACCAATTCTATCTTTGCTGCCCCCAAGTTAACATTCCCCTAGCCTAGGCCAGATCACCTTTTCCCAACCTTCTCACAAAACCATCTCAAAAGTGGGACTCCAGCTTCCTACAGTGAAAATTCCAGCTCTCAACATAATTACCTTAATGTGGAAAGAGGATGGGGGTGGAGGGGCATTGGCAGTTAATATAGAAGGGTCCTGTGGAAGAAAACCATTTTATGTGCTTATGATTTGCATCCAGGCTGTCTCCTTTTTTGTCTTTTGTTGGTTTTCCAAGTTTGTTAATTTGAGTGTGTGTTTGAAAAAGCAGAAGGTGAAAGGAAGTGGAGAATTTGGGTGATCGATCACCCCTCTGGATAAACAACCTGGGCTCTTGATTTAATCATGCACAGAGAGCAGTGAATTATTCTAATCAGGGGCTGCAGAACAGCTTTCCTTGGCCAAACCATTATTGGAAGCAAGTTGCTGGAGGCACCTGGGCCCCTGCCTGCCTTTCAGACAGCCAGGTGGCCACCACCATGATGATCCCAAGCAAGGACAGATTACAGACAACCCAGAGCCCTGAGTAACCCAGGATTCTACTTTCCCATCACAATTTCTCACCCACCTCACAGGGAGTGGGAGAAAGTCTGACTCCATGTTGCATGTGACACACCTGCCCTCTCCCAACAGTCAATGACATTCACACCACCCCCTTCCAGCAATGGCTGTGGCTGCTCCTCAGCTCCTGGACTCCTCCAGACCTTCAAAACTAGAGATTGACAGCTTGGAAGAGACAGGACAGAAAAGAGAGCTTCTAACCCGTTCTCACCACCTCTTCTACCCAGAGCAGAGAAGTACGCATTCACCAGCCCATCACCAGAAACCTTAAGTTGCTCACATCAGAAGCTCAGTTTTGAAATAACGAAACTTCATATTTAGGGGTGGGAACAAGTGCAGATTTTTCTCTCAAACCTGGAGTTATGCAGGAGTGCCAGAAAGAGTGGGGACAGAGTGGAAGAGGAGGGAGAGGGAAGGAGAAAAAGAAAAGCTTCGTTCATAGAACACTGCTGATTCGGGTCAAGCGGCCAGGCAGATCTTTCTAAAGGTTCATGGCCATCCTCCTACACCATAGCCTGACTTCTTCTAGAGGCTTGGAAAAGCAGCCCTAAAGGAAAACATACCTCCTTCCCTACACCTGCTCTCTGGAAGCACCTGGGGTGAGATGAAGAGCCTGGACCTCACCTGTAATGTATATTTCCCCCTTTTCCAGCCTCCTTTCTGCACGGCCATGTTGTACTCAGGACCTTTTCTCTCTCTCACCCTTTACTCACAGACCCATATACTCATTTGCCCTACTCACCCAGTCATTCTCAATCTATCTCAGCCCCAGTTCCACCCATCGGAAACACCTGCTCACCCCAACTGGTTCAAAAGTCCCTCCCTTCTCGGAGGACTTGATGAATGTCATCTATTCAAAGCACGAGGAGGAATCTATTAGGCCACACAGCTGATACTTATCATCGCCATTCCCTGGTTCTCTTCTATTACATTTTTCTACTGTTATTATTCCACAGAAACCTTGATGGAAATCACTGAGAGTGATTAAGACAAATAGAAAAAAGCAAACAGGACTCTCATGCATTCTGCTCCGGAGATGCAGAGGCCTCGTACGGCAGGCAGAACTTCTCATGTGACCCACAGGCTCAGGCACAGTATTTATCAGCAAAGCTTCACCCAGCTGGAATGTCAATGAGACACTGGAGGATTATATAACGGGAAGACGGATGTGCCCCTAGTGAGTAGTATGGAGGTCAGCAAGTCACTTTGTCCAGCTTTAAATCTATGAGGTGTGACATCTTGGCAGACCTGGAGATCTCCCTTGTTTTCTTTTTGATAGCAACTCAACATATTGCAGCGTGGGTCGCTGTATATATTCAGGCCCTGACAGCTCCACAGAATGCCTTTCCCGCACACAATGGGGACATTCTCCACCACAGTCTGCAACCTGAAGCTGGGATAGAGCTGGTATTCAGACCCAGCAGAAAGGCCACTCAACCACAGCTGAGAAAAGGGCTCACTTGTCTGCCCCAAAGGTTCAGGAAGAAGTAAAGATCCTGCCACCCCATCCAAGCTGCCTGGTTGGGATGGTGAGCAGTCAGGTTAATGTTCAGCTGCATGCACCAGTGCCTGGCTTTGTGAAAGGCTGAGCAGAGACCCCATCAACCCCTCCCAACTGTCATTCCAGGAAAAGAGATTGAGGATGAAATTTTAAATCTCCTACCCTATGCACAAAACCTAGCCCAGGATACTCTCCCGAAGATAACCTGGTTCTCTGTAGAGTGACCCCGGGTGACATCTCCTATAGTAAAGGTATTCGGATGTGCTGAGATACTCTCCCCTACCCCTTGGATCCATGGCCTGTGGTCTTCCTTTCTCCTTTCCAGTCCCCACTGCCAGCCTGCACCCAATAGCTAGTGTTTTCCATCTAGGGAAGCTCCTCTCCAATTCTCACTAGCAATGGAAATCTCATAATTGCTTTTGCACGCAACATTACCTCTGCCTGGAATGCCCTTCTCTCCCTCCCTGCCCTTTTGTCCAACAAGAAGTTCCCATTTCCAAGATCTGCTGTGACACCATCTCAGACCCTCACTCTCTGGTCTCACTGACCACCCTCTGCCTCCCCACTTTGAAAGTCCCTTTCATAAAACATTTGCTACACTGTTTGGCAATTACATGCTCACATGTGTCCTCCCAGAAGGCTAATCTCCTTGAGAACAGGAGTATTTTATTTTGTTCATCTTCATTTTATTGGTCTCTGAGTCCCAGCCAGCACAACAAGCATCTTAGGTGAATTGCATGCATTGACCAAGGCCACGGTCTTGCTACTGAATTCTTCAAATCTCTCCCAAGACCAGCATCATTCAGCCAGACGTGTGTGGTCCTGCCCTCCTTTTCAGAGCACAGAGGGAAGCCACAAAGGATGCTTATCACCTCCTGACTGTTCTCTGTGAAACCTCTCATTTAAGATAGGCTTCTATGGCAGGCCACATGAAGTAAACCTTTTAAACTGTGAGGTGAAGCCAGGTTTGGTGGCAAAGCCCCTTCATAACACCAGGAAGGTCAACAACAGTCTGGGAGAGAGTCAGAAGAATGGAGAGCTCCCTGCACTATAGCAGGGCCTCCTATCCTGACTTCTTGTGAGCGGCAGTGTCCTCATTCTCTCAGGCCACGAGCCTGAGGACCCCAGCCCTGTAGCCAGCTCCATGAGCCCTAGACCAGCCACCAACCCCTGAGGGCCTTTAGGCAGAGGCAGCTCTCATGTGGGGTGCCTGAGGGTGGGTGACCACAAACCAGGGGCAGCCACAGGGCATCAGATGCTTCACCAGACATTTTCATCCTGCTGGTTTCTGTGGCAAACTGTTCTTTCATATGGATGCCTCCAGCTTTGCTGTTTTGGCTCAGGGTTGCTTTATCTATTCAGGGTCTTCTGTGGGATACATTTCATAACCCACCAGAGCTTCAACACATGAGAAGGGGTACAACTTGATGAAAGAATTACTCAAAGTGGAAGGATCACAATAAAGGCAATGGGCCTCTGTTATTCCATCTAAACATCACCGTGCTCCAGGCCCAAGGGCAGCTGGCTCTTCATCACAATCATTCTCAAATTTATGGAGCCTGGCTACCTTTCAAGCATGTCTCTTGGCAGAGAGATTCCTACAAGCTGGATGATCTTGATTGCATCCACAGGGAAGGAAAAAAATGCACACCTGACTGGCCCTCATATTAAGTCCCTTAGTGTGTTTCCCACCCACCCCTTCCTGCCTCCTTGGTTAAAAAATGGGAGAGGCATTATGAAGTCTGGCATGGTGAAAAGGGAATACGATTTGGAGTCACACCTTTACCAAGGTTCAAATCTCAGCTCCACCACTTGCTAGCTGGGTAACTTGAACAAGTTCCATGATCTTGCTAAACCTCAGTCTCTTTATCTTTAAAATGGGAATGAAAATACATAGCTCAGAAAGCTAATATAAGGAAGAAGATAATGTCTATGAGGCATCTGGCAGAGTTCCTGAAATGGAAGCAGCTCAGTCAATGCTACTCCTAACTTCACTTTAACTCAGGTTCTAAAGTGTAAGTGTAACAAGCATTAAAAGAAGTTCATGTCAAATAAGTTTGGGAAGTACTTGGTTAAACAAACGTAAACCCATTTCTTCTCTGTAGGACTTCTCAGAGTCTTTAACCTGCTAACGTGAGCTGTAAATCTCTAAATCCCAGGCCACTATGACCACAAAATTCTTATCATGGAACGTCACTCAGGAGTAATGTTCTGTGATTTGCCATTTAGAAAATGTGCTTTAAAATAAAGAGAAAATAGCAATTAGATGCCACGGCTACTCAAATGATCTCTTCTTCTGGAGTCTGTAAATGGCCATTATTTCCCATTAGGAAAACCATCACCAAAAAAAGAGAATACAAAATCAATTTTCTTTCCCAAAACTACTGTATAAAAGGACTGCTTATCCCAAGCCTCGCATTTTCCTAGACATGGACCCTCAGGTACTGCACACTGCTGGAGCCTTTGCCGCTCATATCCCTGCCCATATTCCTCGGCACTTGCTTCTCTGACAGGCATTGAAGCCAAAAATAAAAGTAAAAGGATAAATGGCCAAGAGCTTTTTAGGTTTCTGTCTGATTTTATGCTTCACATATGAATTTACACCAAATAGAGATTCCTGGACCAATTTGTAGCTGCAGAGAAATTTTCAGCCATCTTATTAACTTTGCGTGCCCTTATTTAAAAAAAAAAAAAAAAAAAAAAAGCAGGCTAGAGATTTCCATCACCAATTGGCAAAGAAAGGAACAAAGTACCAGAGCCCAGAGCAGTTAAGCCAGAGAGCAAACTACCATCAGAGGAGGGTACAGCCTCCCCAAGCATGTAGTTTAGCCCAAAATTGAATTCTACAACCATCACTTCTATTCATCAGTGTGGATTCTGGCCTGTTGTGAAACAAGCCAATACTGCTGGCAAGTAGATTTCATTTTGTAGAGGAAGGGAATTAATATGCACACTCAGTCTTTCCAAAACTATCTATCAGGTATGAATAGCCACTATAGACACTTTTGCCCAGTAAAATCCTGCCTCGAGGCCTGCCTAATAGCTTTACACGTTCGTTTGTGGATTAGATTCAAGCACAGTTTATCCCTGCGTGCAGATGAGAATGTCAGACGGCTCACCTTCACCTCTGTGCCCTGAATCCAGGGGCACACTTAATCCTGCTGCTAAGTCAGATGCATGGCACACATGTGTCGACCTGGGGAGGTGAATGAGTGGGGGAAAAGGAACTTTGAAAATAAGAGTTAATGTTACCAAGGCTCGGCATCAAAATCCCCCTCTGCACGTCTTTGTTTCCTCTTCCCAGCTCTCTCCAGCTGCATTCCTCTACTCTTAGCAATATCCCAGGGCCTAGAGCAGTGCCAGTCCTACTAGAGTTGAGAGACCAGGATGGAGGTAGCTAGGTAATCTCTAGGCGACTCCCTCACCAACTTCCTCATAGCCATTCCAGGGAGGTGGAAACCAAGCTCTAGACAAGACTCTGGAGACAAAGGCCTCGCCTTCCTTGGGTCACTCATGCCTGAGTCCAGCCCTCTGCACCACAGAAGTGGGAATCAAACCACTAGGATCACCTGCCTCTTGGTCCTCGGAGGTTGGGGTGGGGGAAAGTGGCAAGAGTTATGAGGAAACGGTGGCATTCAGACTACAAAAGTTGTGATAAATCTGTGTATGAGTCTGTCTTTCACCCAATCACTTCATGTAGAACATCATACTATCCTAAGCAGACCCTTCAAACTAAATAACAAATCCACTAACACGAGATCAATCATATTTACCCAACTGTGTTAGCCCATTTTGCATTGCAAAGGAATATCTGAGGCTGAGCAATTTATAAAGAAAAGACGTTTATTTGGACTCACGTTTCTGCAGACAGTACAAGAAGCACAGTGCCAACATTTGCTTCTGGTGAGGGCCTCAGGATGCTTACAGTCATGGCAGAAGATGAAGGGGAAGCAGGTGTGTCACAAGGCAAGAGAAAGAATAAGACAGAGAGGAGGAGGTGCCAGACTCCTTTTAACAAACAGCTCTTGCATGAACTAATAGAGCAAAACCTCACTCATCACCATAGAGATGGCACTAAGCAATTCATGAGAGAGCCAGCTCCATGACCCAACACCTCCCACTATGCCCCACCTCCAACACTGGAGATCACATTTCAACATGAGATTTGGAGGGGACAAATATCCAAACTATATCACCATCCTTCAGTGGTCAGCTCCTCTCTGTAGCCATCTCAGCCTTCCCTCCCTCCTCATGCCCCATCATCTGTGTTCCTGGGCACCCTATACCCACCTCTGGGATAGTCCATGCACATGGCAGCATGAGTCACGCATTTATGTAACTATCTTTTCTGCGAAGCTGGGTTCCCCCAAGGCAGGGTTCAAGCCTCAGGCATTGGTAGCTCTCCAATATCATGCCCTGTTCCTGGCGTATGGTGGATCCTCATGTTGGTGGTCACTGTTAAAGCTCAATCATAAAGCCAAATGGAGTGATGTTACCAGGTCTTAGATGTCAGAAGGTCCTTGTGCCTTGACATAGGTTCAGCATAAGCTGTTATAATATACAGCAAATACATGGGACCCTCTTAGGTTCCCTTTCCTTTTCCAGACACAAGTCCTTTGACACACGTCAGTGTTGTTCCTGTCGATTCAACACCCCATCCCCAAGTTCTGAGCTGCAGAGTCATGATGAAGCAATTTCATCGCTGTGGTGAATCTTATTAATACCAGCACACAGATTGGCCTATTCATCAGTGCATATAAAAAACTAGACACGGAGAAGGAAAAACTTGACCATAGGCCAAGGAGTTTGTGGGGCTTATATTTATCCAAATTATTTTGGCATTAATACCATGCTGCAAAATCTACAAAATCAAAAACGCAGAACTCTGCAAATGAGCAAGGTTAAACTAAGACCCGTTGCTGCAGTTATTTGTAATTACCACTCACCGCCTGAATCTGCAGTGAGCTGCCCAGAAATAGCCTGTGCTCCCCTGGGATTCTGCCCATGAGGTCCCTGGTGCCACCTGCAGCCTCCCAATGCCATCACCAGCCTCGGAAAGACAGTGAGCATAGGCGTGGGAGGCATTAACCAGAGAGAGGATGCATACAATAATGAGATCAAAATGGAGGTGAGGGCTTGTGCATTCAGGTCTGTGGATCAGGCTGATGATAGCAGACAAAAGTACAAGGATGCTTACTTCTTGGCCTCAGTCTTCCAGTAACATGGCCAAGAGTCGAATCTGCTCACCACTCACAAACTGTGAATGTTTGGGCAAGTTACTTATCCTCTCTGGGCCGGTTTCCTCATCCATAAACTTGGAAATCATGGCCCCTGTGTCATAGGGCTGTCATGAGGATCAAGTTAACAATATATAAAAGTGTGTTTGAACAGTGTCTGGGGCATGATATGGGTTACAAGTTTGTTGTTATCTTTATTTGGACTTGGTCCTCCTTTCTGATCACCTTACTAGGTGACATCATATTCAGCTTTTATTCATTCATTCAGAAAACACCTACTGAGTGCAGCTGGACTACACTTCCCTCTGCATTGGCCAAACCCAGACTCTTTCAAGGCCCACTTCTCCATGAAGCTTTTCCAGTTATCCCCCATGGACGTGACCATCCCCTTCTCCTCACTTCATTTTTTCCTCTCTTTTAGCACTTAATACTTTTAAGTACAAATCATAGTTTAAAGCTTCCTGAGGACAGAACCAATGTCTGATTCATTTTTATCTTTCACACAGCATCATCTCTCACATTGAGTGTGAAGTCATTAAATAGTGTGGAATGAATAAAGGAAAACTTAGGATGAAAAGCAGGAAAAAGCTGCTCTCTGGGCTTCTCATCACCAGAGCCTGCTTTTAAAAGTAGCTAGGAGATCGTAAATTGAATCCCCTACAAAAAGTATTTTGTACTTAGTTTATGCACTGCACAAACCAACACGTCATTTTTTTACATGGGAAAACCCAACGTCTTCGCCATAGGATCTAATAATCAAGAAAAAGGGAAGAACCCAGTGCCCATTTGCAGTCCTGAATGCTGCCTCCCTATCCCTGCTCCAGGGTTACTGAGCTTCCGGGGAATCCAAACACCTAACTGTCAACAGACTCCCTGTGGTTCTGCTGAGGCCTTCCCACTGCCCACAGTGCTGCGGTCAAACCTGCCTTACCCTCCCTAAAACTCTCACTCTCTCACAAAGCCTACCATCTCATCTCACATTTCACCATGATTTGGGGACCACAGAATGAATGTCCCCATTTCCTCCACTTTACCCCCGTCCTTTTTCCTTCCACCACATCTGAGAAGACCAACCACTCTCCCTTCCAAAGGCCTTCTTTCCTGGGCTCAGGCTACCCTCCCCTTGTTCTGACTTCCCCAATCTTGCTTTCTCCCTCAAGCCTTTTCCCCCCCTCCACTTATTAGGCCAATCTCTACTCCTGTACAAACTTGAGAAGTTTACTTAACCTCAACTATAAAAGCTAAGATAATTTTTTTCTTTAGGTTTTTTCTTGATTTTTTGGAAAGACAGGCAGGGTCTTGTTCTGTTGCCCCAGCTGGAGTACAGTGATGCAATCATGACTCACTGCAGCTTTAAACTCCTAGGAGTTCCTAGGAGCAATCCTAGGAGGACTGCTTCGAACTCAAGCAATCCTCCCACCTCAACCTCCCAAAGCAATGGGATTACAGGCATAAGCTACTGTGCCCAGACAAAAACTAAGATAGTAATAAAACTCATCTCTCAGATCTCATATGAGAAAGGATTTGCAAAGCATAGGGCTTACAAAAATGTTAGGCATTTTCATGTCTTCCTGTGGACAGAGATCACCATTTTTACTCCTCTTGGGATCATCCACAATGTCTTGCAATGGGTATGGCAAATAGTAGGAATTCAATAGATGAGGTACATATTAGCTTAATGAGTAAGGCCCAGTATGAATGAATCAAAACCCACACATCGATTTCACTAATCAATTTATCTCTAAGTGAGAGTGTTTGGCCTTAACACTTTACTCTCGATCAAGTGAGAAAATTCCTGCTGGGTGGACCCCATCTCTGAAAAGAGTCTTTTGGGTCAAATTGGTAATGAAGTTGTAATCTGAAACAGCTTCATCCCTGAGCTCCTAACATCTCTAGGAGAAAACTCAGCTCTTGGGTGTGGCTAAGATTCATATATATCATCAATTTGTTAAGAACTTAGATTATAATCAATCATAGAGCTAATTTGTTAGCTGCAGAACACTGTTTTGGAGGGGTATTTTCGTTGGCTGTTTTGTTTCATTTTGTTTTGTTGAGACAGTATCTCGCTTTGTCACCCAGGCTGGAGTGCAGTGGCATGATCATGGTTCACTGCAGCCTTCCTGTGCTCAAGAGATCCTCCTGCCTCAGCCTCCTGAGTAGCTGGAACCACAGGCGTGTGCCACCATGCCCAGCTAATTTTTTATTTTATTTTACTTTTTGTAGAGATGAAGGTCTCACTATGTTGCCCACACTGGTCTCAAACTCCTGAGCTCAAGTGATATTCCTTCCTCTCCTCCCAAAGGATTGCAACTACAGGTGTGACCCACTGCACCCGGCAGAACATTGTTTGAATGCTGTGGTATACAAATTTGTTGATTTCTTTAGGCCAGTGTATAAACATTATTTGTTGATGTAAATAATCTGTTATATGAACTTGTTGGTTTTGCTCATCTATATACCCTAGGTCTTCAGAAGCTCTGATGAGCAGGGTGTCACATGTACCCAGGCCTCCCCAACGTTAAGGGACAAAACACCTTTCCTATTGCACACACTGCTGCCCCCTTAAACTGCCATCCTATACCTTACTCTCCTTCCCTTATCAAACCCTGGTCACAATAGCCTGCAATACTCCAATATTTGAAGCTCCTGAAATATCATCAGTTCTGCTCCACTCAGCTGCATTCTCCAATGACCTAATTACCAAATTCAGCACATTTTATTTGATTTTCTACAATGTTTCAAACTGCTAGCCAGCCCATCTTTTTTGAACCTCTTGCCTTCTTTCCCAGACAAAATAACATCTCTGTGCTCCCCATTGTTCCTCAGCCCCAACCTGCACCTCATTTCCCCAACTTTAGGCCCCCGTTGCTGATCTCCTGGGTCCTAGGGGCTCACTCACCCTTTGACTTCAGCAGCAACTTTTCTTTTTCCTTTTTTTTTTTTTTTTTTTTGTTTTATTTTTATTTTTTTTTTTTTTTTTTTTTTGAGATGGAGCTTCACTCTGTAGCCCAGGCTGGAGTGCAGTGGCAAAATCTCAGCTCACTGCAACTTCCACTTCCCAGGTTCAAGCGATTCTCCTGCCTCAGCCTCCCGAGTAGCTGGGATTACAGGCACGTGCCACCACACCCAGCTAATTTTTATATTTTCAGTAGAGATGGCGTTTCACCATGTTGGCCAGCCTGATCTGCAACTCCTGACCTCAAGTGATCCACCCACCTTGGCCTCTCATGCCTGCTGGGATTACAGGCATGAGCTACCACGCCCAGCCCAGCAGCACCTTGATGAGAACACACATCTGCAACTCAGGCCTCCCCAAGGCTGCAGCCTGGAATGTCCAGCGGCATGTGGAACACCTCCACCTGGGTGGCCTGCAGCTCAGCAGGCCCAACACGGGATCAGTCCCCATTTTCCCAAACCAGCTTCTCCCTTGACTCATGTTCCTCATCAGGAGCCAGGCTCTGTCCTGTCACATATCCCACAAGAACAGACTGAGTGCCTACCCTGTGTGGGCATTGCCCAGGGGCGGGGGCTGCAGCAGTGAGCAGGACAGGGCCGCTGTCCTCCTGGATGGGGGAACTCACAAAATAAGCCAAGAGTAAACATAAAATATCATGTCAGGTGGTGATGAGCACTGTGGACAAAAATACAGCAGGCTTAGGAGAGCATGGTGGGGAGGCCTCCATTTTCTTGTCTTTTTCTTACAGTTTTAGGAGTTTCTAATGTTTCACACGGGTATTGAACGCTCTGGGTCAAGATGAGCTCATTCAGTAAGGGAACCTGGAGAAAGAAAAGAAGCAGAGGACCTGTCCCGGGGTGTGTCAACATTTGGAGACTTGGAGAATGAAAAGGCAGCCTGGGCCGGGTGCAGTGGCTCACACCTCTAATCCCAACACTTTGAGAGGCTGAGGCAGGCGGATCACCTGAAGTCAGGAGTTCAAGACCACCCTGGCCAACATGGTGAAATCCCGTCTCTACTAAAAATACAAAAATTAGCCAGAATTAGTGGCACACACCTGTAATTCCAGCTACTTGGGAGGCTGAGACAGGGGAATCACTTGAACCCAGAGGCGGAGGTTGCATTGAGCCAAGATCACGCCATTGCACTCCAGCCTGGGCAACAGAGACAGACACCATCTTAAAAAAAAAAAAAAAAAAAAAAAAAAAAAAAAAACAGAGAAAAACAAAAAGGCAGCCTGGAGACAGAAGGAGCTGTTGCTGCCTGAAAGTTAGAAGAAAATCAGGAGTGCACTTTCCCAGAAGCAAAGCAAAGAAACATCTCAAGAAGAGTTGGCCGAGCCCAGGGCTCCAGTAGGGTGAAGACTGAGCATCGGCCGCTGGCTTTGGCAACCTGGAGCTCGAAAGAGAGGAGACAAGGGTAGTTTCGGTGGCGCATGGGAGGGAACCTGTGAGAGAATGGGACGTGAGGGACGAAGCAGAGACAGCAAGAGCACACAGCCCTTCCCAGGAGCTTTAAGAGAAACAGGAGCAGAGAGATGGAGCAGGAGTTAAAACTAAGTCTCGTACAAGGCGTTTTATGTTAGGAGATTCCAGCATATTTATATGCTGATAAGTATGAGCCAGGGGAGAAGGAAAATGTGAAGATGTCAGGGGAAAAAAGTGATCACAGAAGCAATCACTTGATTGGAGGGAGGGTTTAGGAACCAAAGCACATGTTGGGAGTTTGGCTTAAGACAGGCAGAGAGAGTTCTCGTGAACTCCTCCCTTAGATCCCTAATCACTTATCTCTAAGCTATATTTGTGATATCTTAAATCTTGAATCAATCACCAAATGTGGTATTTATTCACCCCATAGTATTGATCTTTTGTCACTTGATTTTCATTCTCACTGCCATCATTTGGTAACTAAATTATCACATCTTGGAGAATCACTTGAACCTGGGAGGCAGAGGCTGCAGTGAGCCGAGATCCCGCCACTGCACTCCGGTCCAGGCGACAGAGTGAGATTTCATCTCAAAAAAAAAAAAAAAGAATAAAACATGTTTGTTTTAATTTTCAAACCATAACCACACTTAGCCCCTATCTGTCCAGAGGAGCAGGATGGCCAGTTTCTTTCCACAATTCCCCTCTCCAAATACCCTGAGTACAGATAAGGTGGCACACGCAGTCCATGGATCAGCCCATGAGAGACTCCAATGCTCCCCTCGAAGCTACAATCATTGATGTCCAGACGCTGGTCTCTGCTACCTCCTGTCCCTTCCCTGCTAAGGCAGGGGTCTCTGTTGGAATCCAGAGAATGAAGCAGGGAAAGACAAGCCCCCAGTAGCTAGCCACAATGGTCACCTTGTTCATCAACATCCAGCAGACAGGACAAGAGGAGGAGAGATTGCCCAGTTAGATTGTGTAAGTCAGGCCTGGAAGGGATACCCATCACCACACTTAAAGAGCCTGGAATATTTGGTCTAGCTGTATTCCCAGGAGGAAGAGAAAACAGGTTTGTTGGATGGTAATGACACATGAACATCTTATGAACCTGGGATAATAATAGATGTTGCATAGGGACTGACTGAGGATAAGAGATTATAGGTGACACAAAGTTTCTTAGCATATTACTTGGCACTTACATGATGAGTAAATGGTCAGCTTCCTAAGTCTTCTCCCTTCTTCCCTCCTCCCTAGTCTCTCTTTTCGCCAATCCTTGCCACCCTTTGTTTCCTCGTTAGTATTTCTAAAAGTTCTATTTTTCTCAAGTCATTCCTCCTTGCCACCCCATTCAGAAAATGCTGGTAGCTCCCCCATTGCCTTCAGGACCAAGTCCAAATTCCAGAACCTGGCATTAAGGCTCCCACCCCAAATGGATTGCTCTTCCACCCCTATTCCCATCATGAAGCTGCTCTATTCTCAGAACACACCAGGTGGGTTCGCTGCAAGTGTAATGTGTCCCATCTCTGCCCCCACCCAAATCTTATTCATGTTTCAAATGCGAATTCATTTCCTACCTTTTCCATGAGCCTCCTCTGACCACGCAGGCATCTCTTCCTCAGCTGAAGTCCTGTAGCACACATCATCTCTTCTCATTGGACATGTGTGACATTTCTTCCCATTATTCATTAATCTGTGTGAATCTTCCTCCCACAACTGTGCTGGAGTTCCCTCAGGCCAAGAACCATGCCTCACTCTAGATTGCCGAGCACAGTCCTTTTTGCAAAAAAAAAGATGATTAAATAAATGTGTTAAGGCACACATTTCAAGAGTAAGATGTACTAGAAAGAGCTCAGATCTGAGCTTTAAATCCCAAGTGCAACATTTGCAAGTTGCATGGTTAGAAGCAAGGTCTTCCTTGAAAACATCTCTAAGTCAGAGCTAATGACACCCACCTGACAGGGTGGTTTTGAGTATTAAGTGAGATAATGTAGATAAGGCACCTAATAAGTACCTGAAGCACGGTGGGCCCTCAACAAATTCCCTTCTCCTGCCACCCTACCTGAAACTGACCTAGAATGACAAGGGACAAACCTGTTAGGAGACAGGCAAAGATGACAAAGGCACTTTCCATTCCACAGCTCAGAGATCCTGTTCCAGGAAGCATCCGTTTTGACAAGGTGTGAGGACTCTAAGGGAGACTGAAACTCTCAGGGAGACAATGAGATGCTAGCAAGCTAGAAATCAGAGGCATTTCAGGAACTATTTCCACCCCAACAGCCTGACCTCAGAAGGGCACTAGAGACTGCCCATGGCTTTGTACTGCAGGAAGGTGAGTGTTCAACCCTAAAGAGGCGCTGGTCCAGAAAGCTCTGGTTCAGTGGCTGTGGTCTGACTTCTAGCCTGTTCTCAACCAAATGGAGGAAGATGGGGGGTCACTCAGGCCCAGACCAGAAAGTAGGCTCACCTCCCCCTTACTTGTTAGCAAATTTCCTAACCGGTCATTAGAAGAATCACTCTGTGGGACACCCAGTAGAGTCCATGCTATTAACAACATGATAAATGTGTGCAACTCAGGATAAAAATAATGCTCTGTACCTACACAGATGGATGTGTGCATGGGCCTCTATGTCCTTTGAAGCACCATTAACGATTGCACCTTTTTTTTCCAGAGCAGCCTCTGACACTTTATAATCTGAGAAAAAAATGGCAGAACTTCTGCATCTCATATGGAGCAGTTGAGTTTACTGCCCACCTGTTTTCTCAGATAAACCGGAGTCAGGCTCCCGACTCTCCGGCCCACCCACCCAGGACTTTGCGCAGAGATTTGCCTTCATTTCCTCATCTGTACCCGGTGTGATAATACTTACCTTGCAGGTAGTCATGAGCGTTAAATAGAGGAAACTAATCTTCCTAAAGTGCTGGTATTGTGCTTGCTGTTCCAATCCTGATAGCCATCATTACATTATTACAAGTCAAGCTGAAGGGCAGCAGAATAAATTGTAAGAATGTATTAAGCATGGGTAGGGACCAAGTCTGGGCAGCCACAAGCAAAAATGAGAAAGGGATTTGCATGGTGGAACTGGCATTTGCCCATCTCCATTTTCGAGGCCTCTGTCTGGGTTCAACAGTCCTTCTAAGATTACGTGTGGCTGTCTGGCCACTTTATTTGTAAGTTTTCTCCGCTTCCAAGAGTTGTGAACTCATTTCAAGCAGCTCATTGGCAACCCTCCTGCCCATTCTATGCATATTTTACAGAGGACAGCTTTGAGGCTTAAGCAAAATGGCATTTGCAAAGCCACAGAGCTCACTGGTGGCAGAGCTGGGATATAGGACTATTGAATTCAAAGCCCCCCACTCACTCTTTACCTCCCTCCCCTTTCTAAAGCATGACCCACTGGAGCTTTCACAGCGGGGGCTATAGATTGTGGAAAAAAGTGGCAACATGATGGTGAACTTGCATCTGATCCAGTGATTCCAAATCCCCTTAAAACTGAGGCAGAGACTCCCCTAAAGGGACTGGTGAGCCCTGTGACTGGCCCCCCATCACCATGACAACACTCCTGTTCCAGCGCCTCAAGGGATCTCCACTCTCCTACCTTCTCACTTAGGTGGCAAAGGTGGAGTCCTCACCTACATGTACGGCCAAGTTTCCCGTAATTTAAGCAGATCTAGCTGGATCACTAAAAGAGTCCCTATGCTGCACGTTACAACTGCACATCTCAGCACCCAAAGCCTTCACTGGACAGAGAAAACCGTGCTTGGGTGACTCGTGACTCGACATTTGCTCTGAACATGTCAGTACTGAGGAACATCGGTACCGGATCCCAGACACAGGGCTGAGCCCAGCTGGTTCTCATTCTTTTCTGGGGCCAGGCCTGCTGCGTGGTTTCATTTAATTGAATATTTTGATTGTTTGCTTTCTGTAGCCAGAAGCCTGCAGGCAGTAAATGCCCTTTTCCATCAGTTCAAGAAAGAAAATGTACCTGCCGAGGTAGTATTTGCTTCGCTGAGCTGCTGACTTATTTTAAGAACTAAATCTTTCCTGTTACTATATTTTTCACTCTGGGGTGTGCGCGCTCCAAGACTGACAGTAATTCAGGTCTAGGGCAGGAGCATCCTCTCAGCGATGACGTAGCGCCACCTACTGACCACTTGCTCAACGGCAGCCACGTTCAACAGCTACGGTGATCTCGACAGACACGAAAATGTTTTGAGTTCTCAACAAGAAGGTCTACATGCATTCTTCCCTTCTCACATAGCAGAGCTTGCCCAGCAGAATTGTGCTCCTTTTATTTTTTAACTTAAATAAGTTAAGACACAAGGCTCCAGCAAGAAAGCTGAGCAAGTTCTCCACTTGACAACTGTTTCATACTTCCCGACTTTCGCGGCTGTCATTTACAAATGATGAGCTCATGAGAGAGGAGGCTAATGCAACCCCCAGGTGCCCAAAACACAAGCATGGAGAAAGACAGCACTCCTGTGGAATCTGATGCAATCCTCTTGTCTTTTTTAGCCCTTCATACCAGTGTTTCTAAACTTTAGTTGCAAGATTATCCTCACAGCACTTCTAAGGAGTATAAACCCCAGGGTAATTATTTACGGGTTACCACAGCAACTCATATGTAAAGAGTTGGAAAGTCCTTCCTCTGCGGTGATTGAGAGTAGAGATGGGGCTGTTTGCAACCCCCTAAACACATTGCTCCCTTGCCACACGACAGCAAAAATTGAGAATTATCATCCTGTCACCACCCAATGGCTCTGGGCCCTCAAGCTCCCAATTCCTCACGGATGTCTACAGCAGCAGAGTCTCTTGACCTTCGCACCATTGGGTTAGATAGGTCTTTGTTGTTGGGAGGTTGCCTGTGCATTCTGAGCATTTAGCGGCATCCTTGACCTCTACCCACTGGTGTCACTGGCACCCCACCACTGTCCCCAAACTTCCACCCCTGTTATGACGATCAAAATACCTATAGACATTGCCAAACGTTTCCTGGGGGTTCAAAATCACCTCCGCTTTAGAACCACCTATCTGGAAGGCAAATACATGGAATATAAGAAGAACAACAACAGTAATAATTACTAGTACTGCTATCATTTAAAAGGTAAAATTGCACCAGCAGCTAATGGATAAGTCACTGACTTCCTAAAAGGCACTAATTATGTGCTGAGACTTTATGGCCTTATCTTATTTAGTCTTCACAACCAAGAAACCAGTCTGTGTTGACAAAGCATTCACATTACAAAGAAACTGAAGTTCAGAGATGCCAAGTAACTTGGCCAAGGGTGCAGAGCTGTCAGTGGCTGAGCTACCATTTGAAACCAGACTTTCCTGACTCTAAAATCCGAGACTGTCACCACCTCCAGATCCCAAGGCCACATAGCACAGATAGTTCTGGAACAGTCCTCATTCTCAAAAGGTCTGACAGAGTATGCTAGTACTACTCAAATAATATATCTAGATTTAGATTTAAAGACATAAAGACTGTAGCTATCCTCCATAAGAAATTGACCCAAAGTGTGACTGCTGTGGAGGTTTTCCAATAGAGTAATAGAGCAGGTCAAAATTGGCCAGTAATTGACTGTATGGCCTTTATTTGGGATCAGTTACTTAAGCTCTTGAAGTCTCTTCTTGTTCATATATAACATAAAAAATTTGTCAGAGCAATGGTACTCAACTCTGGCTGCACATTAAAATCACTTGGGTAGCTTTTTGATATGGTTTGGATCTGTGTCCCCACCCAAATCTCATGTAATCCCCGATATTGGAGGTGGAGCCTGGTACGAGGTGATTGGATCATGGGGGCAGATTTCCCCCTTGGTACTGTCCTCAAGATACTGAGTTCTCATGAGATCTGGTTGTTTAAAAGTATGTGGCACCTCCCTTCTCTTTCTCTCTTGCTCCTGCTCCTACCGTGAAGACATATCTGCTCCCCCTTTGCCTTCCGCCATAATTGTAAGCTTCTTGAGGCCTTCCCAGAAGCCAAGCAGGTGCCAGCATTGTGCTTCCTGTGCAGTCTATAGAACCATGAGCCAATTAAACCTCTTTTCTTTATAAATTACCCAATCTCATGTGTGTGTTTATGGCAATGTGAGAATAGCCTAATACAGAAAATTGGTACCAGGGGTAGAATATTGCTATAAAGATACCCAAAAATGTGAAAGCAGCTTTGAAACTGGGAAATGGGCAGAGGTTGTAAGAATGTGGAGGGCTAAAAGACAGGAAGTTGAGGGAAGGTTTGGAACATCCTTGAGAGTTGTTTAATGGTTGTGACTAAAATGCTGATAGTGATGTGGACAATGAAGTCCAGCCTGAAGATGTCTCAGATGGAAATGAAGAACTTATTGGGAATGAGTAAAGGTAACTTTTGAAATGCCTTATCAAACAGCTTAGCTGCATTATGCCCCTGCTCTAGAGATCTGTGGGACTTTGAACTTGAGAGTGGTAATTTAGGATATCTGGCAGAAGAAATTTCTAAGCAGCAAAGTGTTCAACATGTGACCTGGCTGTTTCTAACAGCCTATGCTCATATGTGCGAGCAAAGAAATGATCTGAAGTTGGAACTGATATTTAAATGGGAAACAGAGCATACAAGTTTGGAAAATTTGCAGCGTGGCTGTGTAGTACAAAAGAAAAGCCCATTTTCAGGGGAGGAATTTAAGCAGGCTGCAGAAATTTGCATACATATAAATGATCCAAGTGCTAATAGCCAAAACAATGGAGAAAAGGCCTCAAAAGCATTTCAGAGACCTTTGCAGCAGCCCCTCCCATCATAGGCCCAGAGACCTAGGAGGAAAGAATGCTTTTGTGGGCTAGGCCCAGGGACTCTGCTGCCCTATGCAGCCTTAGGACATTGCTCTCCACCTCCCAGCCACTCCAACTTCAGCCATGGCTCAAAGGCGTATAGCTCAGGCCACTGCTTCAGAGGGTGCAAGTCATAAGCCTTGGCAATTTCCATGTGATATTAAGCCTGCAGGTGCATAGAGTACAAGGATTGAGGCCTGAGAACCTCCACCTAGATTTCAGAGGATATATGAAAAAGCCTGGATGTCCAGACAGAAGCCTGCTGCAGGGGCAGAAGCCTCATGGAGAACCTCTGCTAGGGCAGTATGAAGGAGAAATATTGAGTTGGAGCCTCCACAAAGAGTCCCCACTGGGGCCCTGCTTAGTGGAGCTGCACAAAGAGAGTCACCGTCCTCCAGACTCCAGAATGTTAGAGCCACCAACAGCTTGCACCATGTACCTGGAAAAGCCACACTCAATGCCAGCCTGTGAGAGCAACCATGGGGGCTGAACCCTGCAAAGTCACAGGGGCAGAGCTGCCCAAGGCCTGGGGAGAGCACTTCTCACACCAATGTGACCTGCACATGAGACATGGAGTCAAAAGAGATTATTTTGGAGCTTTGAGATTTAATGACTGCCCTGCTGGGTCTTGGACTTGCATGGGGCCTGTAGTTCCTTTCTTTTGGCAGATTTATCCCTTTTGAAATGGGAATGTTTACCCAATGCTAGTATTCTCATTGTATCTTAGAAGTTAGTAACTTCTTTTTTATTTTTCAGGCTCATAGGTGGAAGGAACTTGCCTTGTCTCAGATGAGATTTTGAACTTTGGAATTTTGAGTTAATATTAGAATGAGTTAAGACTTTGGGGGACTGTTGGAGAGACATGATTGTATTTTGAAATGTGAGAAGGAAGTAAGATTGGAAGGAGTGCCAGGGGTGGAATTATATGGTTTAGATCTGTGTCCCCACCCAAATCTCATGTCGAATTGTAATCTCCAATGTTGGAGGTGGGACCTGGTGGGAGGTGATTAGATCATGGGGTCAGATTTCCCCCTTGGTGCTGTCCTCAAGACAGAGAGTGAGATCTCATGAGATCTGGTTGTTTAAAAGTGTGTAGCACCTCCCCTTTCTCTGTTGCTCCTGCTCCTGCCATGTAAGACATATCTGCACCCACTTTGCTTTCCACCATAATTATAAATTTCCTGAGGCCTCCCCAGAAGCTAAGCAGATGCCAGAATCATGTTTCCTGTACAGCCTGCAGATCTGTGAGCCAACAAAACCTCTTTTCTTTGTAGATAAGCTAGTCTCAGGTGTTGTTTTATAGCAATGTGAGAACAGCGTGATAGTTTTCAAATGGAATGCTTAAGCCCAACCCTGAATCATTTAAACTAGAATCTCTGGGTCCCAGGCAATGATATTTTTAAAACCTTCAGGTGACCCTAATAGATAGCCAGAATGGATACCCATGAGGTTGAGGAACAGTGAGACCCTTCAGTTCTGTTTTTCTAACTTAGGTCCCAACTCTCCTAGGATCAGAAGCCATTCTTTTCTCCTTTACTGGGATCCATTCTGGGGGGTGGCTAGTTTCTCTGTCTCATAAGGCTGTCCCAAAAGCCTTGATTAATTTCCTGGAACTTTCTGACTGTCTCAACTGTCCTGCAGTCCCTGAACTGATCATTCCCAGCATCTCATTCTACCACCAAGAAGTATCGAAACCCCATCCTACTCTCCTGAGGTACATTTGGGTTGGAAACTCCTACCAAAGGCTGCAAAGAGCAGGGAACATGACAGAAGACAGCTGTGTCCACTGAAAGACTATCTTCTCCTTAGCTTCATTGAATGCTTGCCCTGTCTGACTTTAATAAGGTTAATTCTAATCTGTGGTTTTTCCGGAGGTGAGAGAATCTCCCCTTTATGAACATGACTCACTGGCTTCTATTTCAGCTCCCAAAGAAGAGTGATAATGTCTCACTTAGCAGGTGCCTGAGAGAAGCTTTGGCCTTATGAGCCCCATGTTCTTCACCCTTTTCTATGCCTCCTGTCACCCCTATTTCTACAACAGGAGAGCTTCATGCAGCACTCTAAGATACAACGAACAATTAAAGTAATTTACATCACTTACTATACTCCAGATGCCAAGCTCTGCATAAAGTGTTTACATGCTTCATTTCATTTATTCTTCACAAGTCCCCACATGAGATGGTATTATATTATCATCATCATTCCCATTTTATAAATGAGGAATCTGAGTTGACTGTACTGCCTGTTCCTCTTTCTTAGCACTGGTCCCCACAGTCCACCCATTATCTGAATAATGTCTGTTTTCCTACTAGTCTGTATGCTTGGCAAGAGCAGAGGCCACATCTGGATTGGCTGACCACTTTATCCCCAAAGTGGCAGGAGCAGAGCCAGAACTGAGACACGAGCAGGCTGGCCCCCAGGGCCGTGTGTGCTCACCCTCTGCTGTCATAGAAGGTGAGTCTGCAAAGCTGAGAAGTGGGTTCCTGGGAGGTAGGTAGGCCCTTGAGATATGTATGGGTCAGGAAAGCAGTGGAAGAGAGAGTTTTAGGAGGAAAAGCAGTCATCAGCACTATGTGCTGCCAAGACACCAAGGCTTCATCCACACAGAGCTTACCTAGTGCCAATGAGGGTCATTTTGGTGGAGCCGTAGGGCCAGAAAACAGATGGGGCAAGTGGAATGTGTAAAAGGTAAGGGTCAGAGTAAATGTGTGGGGACAACTCACTGGAGTTGAAAGGTGGTTTTTATTTTATTTTATTTTCCACGAGAGAGACACAGAAGCAGATGGAAAGGATCCAGTTGAGCATGAGAGGTTGAATAAAGGGATAAAGGGCATAGTGGGTCCTGCTGGGGTCCTTAGAAGGAAGAGAGGGCTGGGCCAGGCTCAGTGGCTCATTCCTGTAATACCAGCACTTTGGAAGGCCGAGGCGAGCAGATCACCTGAGGTCAAAAGTTTGAGACCAGCCTGACCAACGTGGCGAAACCTCATCTTTACTAGAAGTACAAAAATTAGCCGGGTGTGGTAGCAGGCGCCTGTAATCCCAGCAACTCAGGAGGCTTAGGCAGGAGAATTGCTTGAACCCGGGAGGCAGAGGTTGCAGCGAGCCGAGATCACGCCACTGCACTCAAGCCTGGGCAACAAGAGCAAGACTCTGTCCCATTAAAAAAAAAAAAAAAAAAGAAGGGTGTCTTTGGGGACAGATAAAGCTCCTCTACCATAACTGAAAGGCAGGCAGGAAAGTGAACCTGGTCACACAGGTCCAGGCGGGCAGTCCATGAAGGGAGGTGAGGCCGGACCTGTGCTGAACTCTTTGCACCCAGCAGCACATTACACCCTGAAAGTGTGTACTCTCCTAGCCCCACTTCTCAGGTGAACAGGAGCTTCAAAAGTTAGGTAATTTTCAGAGGCTGGGAAGGAGGGGGTGAAGAGAGGTTGGTGATACACTCTGGTTCTCTGTCCCCACCCAAATCTCATCTTGAGTTGTAATCCAAATTGTAATCCCCATGTGTTGGGGGAGGACCTCGTGGGAGGTCATTGAATCATGGAGGTGGTTATCCTCATGCTGTTCTTGTGATAGTGAGTGAGTTCTCATGAGATTTGATAGTTTTATAAGGGGCTTTTCCCCCTTTTGCTTGGCACTCCTCCTTCCTGCTGCCATGTGAAGAAGGACGTGTTTGCTTGCTTGCTTCCCCTTCTGCCATGATTGTAAATTCCTGAGGCCTTCCTAGCCCTGTGGAACTGTGAGTCAATTAAACCTCCTCCATTTGTAAATCACCCAGTCTCGGGCAATTCTTTAGAGAAGCATGAGAACAGACTAATAGAGTTGGTCAGTGGGTCCAAACATACAGTTAGATAGAAGGAATAAGTTCTAGCATTCGATGGCACAGTAGGGTGACTATAATTGTCAATAATGTATTGTATATTTCAAAATAGCTAGTAGAAAAGATTAGAAATGTTCCCAGCACATCATTTCACGCATGATGGAGTGCAAGTTCCTTCTTCTCATGAAGTCGCAGCTTTTTTCTGGCACTAGATAAGCTCAAAGATTCCTTCTGGCTCTGACATCCTCATACCCTCTGACCTTGAGTCTGACTGTGGGCAGGACAGTAGAAGGTCTGCTCCCAGGAGGAGAGGATGCGCGTGGGACAATGATTCAGAGGGGAGCCAGACAGTCTCTACACCAAGTGGGTGGGAGAGCTGTCCTGGGCTGTCTCCTGTTTCCCACCACCTCAGGGATACCAGGGATTCAATGGGGAAGGGGAGAGGATATAGGCAGGGGACAAAGGAGAGAATGAGGGTGAAGAAGGTGAGAAAGCAAGGAAACTATCTTCTTAAAGCAAAAAGAAGTCCCTTTAACACAAAAAACAGCTGAGGGATATGGCTGGGACTTGCTAGTTTTCATCTCCTTTCTCTCCCAACAAAACTGGACCCTGGGATGCCTTCCCTCCTGGCAGTGCCAGAAGCTGGAATCTCTCCACGTGGTTTTCTGCTCAGAGTCGACCATAGACCAGAAGTAAATGTTCAACCTTTGAAGAACATTCCCTTCTATGTTCGTTTCTGGCATTTCACAGTTTCCTAGCACTTTCAAGTTCACTATTGTGTTGAATCCCTCAAAATGCTCTGAAACAGACAGGCCAAAATTGTCACCTCCGTTTTACAGTCTTTATAGGATGTCTACTTTCTTTATCTTTATTTCATCTTACCATTTAACTTTGTGTCCTTTTTCTTACAGTACAGAAATTGGAATTGAAAAGAGGAGAGGTTCCATTTGTCTATCACATGCTACCTCCTGCTGCTGGGAGATCACGTGCATCAGTACTGGGAGGAGGGGCCAGGGATGGTGCTGTACCAAGTCAAGGGAATGGAAGAAGGGAAATTCAAAATTCAGTTGTTGAAATCCTAACCCCCAGTACCTAAGGATGTGACCTTATTTGGAAAGAGTCTTTTCATAGGTAATCAAGTTAAAGTGAGGTCAGTGGGGCAGGCCCTAACCCAATATGATTGGTGTCCTTATAAAAAGGAGAAATTTGGATACAGAGCTATACATAGAGGGAAGATGATGTGAGGAGACACAAGGAGAAAACGGCCATCTACAAGCCAAGGAGATCCTTCCTTCACTGCCCTCAGAAAAAACCAACCCTATCAACACCTTGATTTCATACTTCTAGCCTTCAGAGCTAGAAGATAATACAGTTCTGTTGTTTAAGTCACCTAGTGCGAGGTATTTTGTTCCAGAAGCCCTAGCAAACTAATGCACTCCTCAAAATCGCCTCTGAGGTAGAAAATAAGCCAGCTCTCTAAGGCTCTTGCCAAGGCAACATAAGACATTAAAATCAGGCTTACACGTTTCAGGTGGAAGGAACATGTGAAATTAGAGATAATAGTGCCTGCAGGTAGCTTGAGAGGGAGGGAAAGTTTGTTTATGAAAGATGCAATTGACTGAGGAGTTTGACCTTTACCCAGAGTACAGTGAGAAGGCACTGGAGGTTCCGGGAGCTGAGGAGGGACAAGAGCCATGCATTAGGCAGTAAATCTCAGAGCAATGGACTGGGGAAGCAGGAGAAGGAGAAAACCAGATAAGCTGCAGAATCTAAGGGTGGTGCAAAATTCCAACACAGATGGAGAGGCAGTGCAAGTGAAAATAAGGCAAAATGATGAGAAGACAGCTCCCAAAGCACTTTCCTGATTTCTCTTTTCTCTTAATTTACTAAATGAACATCATCAGAGATGTCATTCATCTCAACATTTGTTGAGCATCTACTATGAACCAGACACTATTCTAGGTGTTGAAAAGGCAACAGTGAATAAAACAGATCAAAGCCCCGGCCCTCAAAGAGCTGACATTCTATCAGGGAGAGATAGATGAAGAATAAAACACAATAAGCACATTATCTACTACAAAAGAAGGTTAAGTAGTATGGAGTAAAAAGAGCAGAATAAGGAGGATGGTGCAGCTGTAAATAGGGGATCACGACAGCTCCCATTGAGAGAGTGGATGTAAGCAGACACTTGGAGATGAGGGAGAAATGCCTGCAGCCCACTTGGTGAGCATGATCTTCATTCTCTTTTTCACGCACTGACGGATCATGTTGTGGCCATGACTTCACTCCTTTAGTAAATGGTTCATTAACCAAAAGGGAATGAAGCATAGTGATCCTGACCATTAAAAAAAGAGCAGGGCCCGGGTGCGGTGGCTCACGCCTGTAATTCCAGCACTTTGGGAGGCTGAGGTGGGCGGATCACGAGGTCAAGAGATCGAGACCATCCTAGCCAAAATGGTGAAACCCTGTATCTACGAAAACCACAAAAATTAGCTGGGCGTGGTGGTGCACACCTGTAGTCCCAGCTACTTGGGAGGCTGAGGCAGAAGAATGGCTTGAACCCGGGATACGGAGGTTGCAGTGAGCTGAGATCACACTATTGCACTCCAGCCCAGGCGACAGTGCGAGATTCTGTCTCAAAAAAAGAAAAGAAATAGAAAAAAGAAAGAAGAAATAAAGGAAGGAAGGAAGGAAGGAAGGAAGGAAGGAAGGAAGGGAAAACAAAGCAGAGGCAGAGCTTTGCTTGTTCATTCTGCCTCATCTAGCATTATTTGAGTACTCAGTAAATATGTGTTGAAGCAATTAATTCATCCCAAATCAGTAACTTAGTTTATGAGAACAAAGACACCCCCATAACTTCCCACTTCCCTGAAAGTACCAAACTTGATACAATTTATCAAGGAAACAAGATTGAAAGATTTATTGAGAGTAAACACCCCACTGAAAATATGACCAGAACACCATTTCATTTTTGCACTTTCCCTCCCAGCCCTTGTCTGTATGCGTAAGTTAGGTATGATTTAGTGTATTGTAATCACAAACATATGATCTGAGGCTTCAGTGTTTTACGTTTATCATCATGTTGTAAGCACTTTTCTTTGGCATTTCATAGCCTTTATAACTACCGTTGATAGTAGATGCATGGGGTCAAATTCTCACAGACCGCCAGGTAAACCAATGCTGTTGGTAAGATCTCTGAATTCCTGGAAGCAAGGTTTCACGTGGGCTCCATAGCTCAGTGGTTAGAGCACTGGTCTTGTAAACCAGGGGTCGCGAGTTCGATCCTCGCTGGGGCCTCCTGTCAGCTTACTTTTATTTTAGTCCATAGTATTTAAATACAGAATAGAGTCCAAGATGGAAAACGTGCTTTCCGAAAACGTTACTCCTAGCATAGTTAAACATTAGTTCTCCTGAAATGCAAATGATGAGCATCCTTAACGTGCATTAGAAGTGACCCGGAAGAGAAAATCCTGAACCCCCAACAAGAAGCAGGCAAGGGTAGGAGGAGGGGGAAACTGGCCCGGCAGCTCCAGTATTACCCGGACCTGCAGGCCGGAGTACCGGAAATGGAGGCTTGAAGCTAACGCCCTGCACATAGGCACCATTCCCTCAATGAAAACCAAGTGGAGGCGGCAGCCTTGGCAGTGAACTCGGCTGCTGGCTAACAGGACGGGTCGTGGCGGCGCCGCGCCTGCAGTTACTGCGCGTGGCCAGCGGGCGGCGCTGTGGCACCGCTCCCCATCGCCTCCCAGGAGGCCGGCGGCTGCGCTTCTCCACGCCCTGCCAGGGCCGAGAGCTCGGCCAGCGTGGCCCGGACGCTAGCCGGCTCTGTGGCTGACACGTGGCAGCCCAGGCCCGACAGCCCGGTCTGGCTCCAAGGTCCTGCCCCTTCCGAGGCGACTCCCAAAAATCGTCCCGGGTTGCTTGGGAAGCCAGTGTTTGCAGCCTTTCTGACTCCGTGTTTTCCCTGAATTCCTCAATGCCGCGTGACTACAGAGTCACCAGAGGAAAGTGCCAACAGCCTTTTTTCTGACCACATGAATTTTTCCAACCCAGGATTTCTTTTCCCAGATCTGAGGGCCAGAGCTTGATAAAGGACTGTGTGTAAAGACGCCACAAGCCGCGTGTGGCCGCTGGGTGCTTGAAGTGTGGCTAGTCCAAATGGCGATGTCCTGAAAGAGTAAAATACACATGGAATTTAAAAGACTTGGAACCGAAACAGGATGTAAGCCATCTCACTAGTAATTTTTGAATTGATTCCATGTTGAAATATATTGGATTATATAAAATATAGTGATATAATGTAATTAAAATAATTATTAAAAATTGTATAATTACAATTAACTGTATTTTTTTTAATGTGTCTACTAGAAAATTTTAGGTTACATTTGTGGCTCCCATCTGCAGCTCTCATTTATCTTTCTGTTAGACGGTGCAGGTTAGGGACCCAGAGTCTGCAGCTCTCGTTTATCTTTCTGTTAGATAGTGCAGGTTAGGGACCCAGAGTCCTCTGACCTTGCGTTTAAGTTAATTCTTAATCTGGCTCCCACTAAGTAAACTGTAATAGCCAGAGAAAGTCTCTTTCATCTCTGGGTCTCCCCGGAGTCAGTACTGTGCCTGACAAGCAGTAAGCACAGCCTTCGTTGAGATGAAATTAAATATCTCCCCAACAAGCTCTTTAAAGCCAGGGAATTTATCTCTTTTTTTTTTCTTTTTCTTTGTTGGTGGTGGTGGTGGTGTTTTTGTTTTTGTTTTTGTTTTTTTTTGAAAGGGAGTCTCCCTCTGTCGCCCAGGGTTGAGTGCAGTGACTTCATTTTGGCTCACTGCAACCTCCACCTCCCAGGTTCAAGCGATTCTCTTGCCTCAGCCTCCCAAATGGCTGGGATTACAGGTGCCCGCCACCACGCCCAGCTAATTTTTTGCATTTTTAGTAGACATGGGATTTTGCCACATTGGCCAGGCTGGTCTCGAACACCTGGCTTCGAGTGATGCACCCACCACGGCCTCCCACAGTGCAGAGATTACAGGTGTGAACCACTACAAGGAATGTGTTTCTTAAACTGAGTTCGCTTTGGGAGTGATGCAACTGTAAGACTTTCTGTTTTGGCTTGCAATATTTTAGATCTAGGAAAACACACTCAACACCCTCATACTTTGTTAATTATTTTGGCCCTCTGTGGTCAGGATATCTACTGCTAGCAATGCTGTGGAGGTGAAGTGTTCACAGTGCCTTGAGGACATAGGACCCACTGATGCAACAAAAATACCCATATTATCGCAAAAGCATTAGCCCTTTACTAACACACTGAATGCCTTTTGGCAAAGCCATTTGGGATCCTTGAATACCTTAGTCCCAGGACTACTTACTCTGAGTTACTTGGTCATCAAGTAACAAAGTAGTAAGAAAGAGAAGTTTTTGAAGCTCTCTAATCCCATCTCCCTCCAGTCATTGCCAGTCGTCATCATTCCTCTTCCTTCCCCTGACACAAGCTGATCTCTAGAAAGAGCAAGTACCTGCACATGTGTATTTTTCAACTCTCCGAACTTTTCAACACCTTAGGCTGTAAGGAAGAGGAATACATTCTGGCTTTTCAATGCCCTAGAGATTGTTTTCTAACAGTCCTAGACCCTCCCAGGAAGGCTCACCGGCATCACCAGGCATCTTTCCAGAAAATAAAGCCACTTGCTAGAGAAAAACAGTCTGCCTCTCCCCCAGCTTTCCAACATTTCAGAGGCCCCATTCAGTTTCCTGGTCTAGACCCATGCAATACCCTCCAGTGCAAAACCAGCGTTCCAAATGCTTTGAATTTGGTGTGTGCGATCCTTTAAGTTGATACATGAATTTTGAGGATTTTCCCCCAGCTCAAACACTTCCAGTCCAGACTGTATTTTTGCCCCATGTATTTGAAGAAAGACCACATGAGCAAAGAAAGCAGAGTGGGCTCAAACATTTAGTCCAGAGGTTAGATCCAATCTCCTTGAACTGGCCTGGGGTTTTCAGCTCTTCCAACAACATAACCCTGGGTTAATCCCCTCCACCTTTAAGTTGCTGTCTTCATCTGAGAAGAAGCTAAAAGTGTGAAATATCAAGTTGGTTAGACTCTGAAGTTCATTTCGATCCTAGAGAGTATACATAAGCGCTACAAAGGTAGGCAAGGAAACTAAAACTATGAAAAAGGCGAAGGAAGAAGACTTGAAGACGATCAAAAAAAATGATCTGCAGAAAACGATGACTGGTGTTTAGCAGCTTCCATAAAGACAGAACAAGAGAAAAAGAATCAGAGAGGTTTGATGGATTCCTGTTAGGTAAGGTTACCTAAAGTAAAAAGATGGAAACTGCTTCTATGGAAGTCTTTTAAAAAAAAATCTGTCCACAGTATGTCCAATCCTATCTAAAATAGTGATCATATGACCTTAAAAGTTAACAACCCTGGTATGTTATGCTTTTGTTCTCTTAAAACCAAATTGTCTACACTCTTCTGGATGTTTTGCATAATATGAAGAACTTGATGAATATAGGGACCATTTCCTCTGTTAGTTCTTCAATCCTCAGATACATAGTTCAAAAGTCACAATCCTTCATTGAGGGCCTCCATGAAGGCAGGTGCACAGCAGACTGCAAGGGGGAATTGGTTCTAGTCCAACTGAACTGTTCCCTGTTCCCTTACACCACTGTGATACAGTCACTTAACCTCACAAAGCTTCACTTTTCTCATCTTCAATGGAGGTTTTATGGCAACAGAGAAGAGCAAGGCTTTGAGGTTTCAAGATAAGGTATAAGCTTGGCACATAGTAGGTATTCAAATAAAATGTAGTTAAGTTTATTATGCTATGTGCACAATAAAGCCAAATAGTGAAACTTCCTTTGCAAAGATTATAACAGTGAGAGAAGCCTGGCATGGCTGACCCCCTCTTGCCTCTAGCCTCACGGGCTGGCTGTCCTCACTCATTCCTGACTGAGGCCAAGCTAACCATGGGAGGAATTTAGTTTATTGTTTAACTTTGAACCAAAAATTATAATAGTCCCTCCCTCCCTAAAACTAACTCCCTCCTTGCTCAGGGACTGAAGCTGCCTTTGTAAAACTAATGGAAGGCCACTAGACTATGGGAAGGGCCTGAATTCTGCTAAAATGTAAGCATCGTTTCTATAATCCCTTACTGCTCAGGAGTCATGTGGTCAGAGGTCACAAGATTTATGACTTCTCCAGTTGCTCCTATAGATAACATCACTATTGTAGCACCTAAGATTGGTCTTTTGAGATGTTTTTCAGATGGTTGCACCCTGGAAACCAACTAACCTATCCAGATTTGTGATTCATCACTCAACATTTCATGTGGCCCGGATCCAGAGGCAGACTCAGTGCACAAGGACTGTTCCTCACACCCCTATGATTTCATTCTCAACCAATCAGCAGCACACATTCCCTAGCCCCTCCCCCCACCAAACTATCCATAAAAACTCCAGCCTCTGAGTCCTCTGTGAGACTGATTTGAGTAATAACTCCAGCCCTTCTAGTTGGCAGCCTCTGTGTTAAACTGTTTTTCTACTGCAATATTGTAGTCTCAGTGAATTGGTTTTGTCTGTGCACTACACGGGAAGAATCTGTCAGGCCATTACTATAGTAAGTGCTGGAGGTACAGAACTGAACCTGCTCTTGTTCACTTCATGAGCTTTGGGCCGGGGGAAGGAGATACCACATTTAAAGGGTCTTTCCTTGTAAGCTTGTCACAGGCTTCCTCTTAGACCTGGGGTGAAGCAGGAGGGTGAAGTATGGTTCTTATGCAAGTGTGGTACAGCATGCTAGATTTCCTAATGTCAAACAAATATCCAGGATATCAAAGGATATGTGTCAGTTTGAACAAATGTTGATTTATTACCTCAGATTGTAGGCATTTACAAAACAAAATGGAGACATCCAGTGTGATTCCAAGCAGGCTCATGGACTAGTGCTCACCATAACCCAGGTGCACCAGCAATCTGGGATATGGCCTCCTACAGAAGCACTGCATACAGAGAAGGTGCATTTATTTACTCAGCAGATAGCAAGATTTCCCAGGGAGAGGAAAACCACCCTGCCCCACCTCTATCCTGGCTTCCCAGACTTCTAAGGTCTTTATTCAGCAGTGACTTTCATTTGATGAGGTGGCTCTCCTCTCTCACGTCACCCTGTCAGTCACCTTGACCAATAGCTCACGGGAGACTTCTGCCAGCTCGCCTCTGCTCTGCTGATGGCCTCATCCTGCCACTGTGGCTTTTCAGGCTCTTCCTCCTCTTGCCCTGGGGGACTTGGGGCCCCACTCTGGCTTTCTTCTTTGTACCAGGCCCTCGCAGGGTATTCCTGCTGCTTGTAGGAGAAGCCAGCTTCTTGGAGGAGCCTTTCTGAGACAAACCCTGGGCTGGGCCGGAAGCTAAGGTTGCAGATTTTCTAGCAGCTTTCTCTGATTGCTCCTTTAGCAAGTCCAAGACTGTCTCTGAGAAATCAGCATTTATTTAGTGAAAAATATAAGTCCCAGAAAGTAGCTATAAGAGAAACCTATAACTGCATTAGAGTTCTTTAATATAAATTCTTTTTATTAATACTTTTTAATTCCCTAACTGGCCTTGATCTAAATATATGAGCTTTTTAGAAGGGTCACTCCAGTGATACATGGTTCTGTAATAGTTTCCTTAAGATAGTATCTTCCCCTGTAAGTCTTTCCTGACTCCCCACCCTGCCCCAAGGAAACATTCCTCATTCTAGGGGCCCTCTCAGTGCCCTGAACATCCTTCTATACCAGAACATTACTGCTACATTTATTTCTTTATTTGCCTGCACTTCCCATCCCCACTCCTATTTAACTCTGAATTCCTACACGTCATAGGCTTTAAGTGTTCATTGTTGTATCTCTAGGGATAAGCATAGTTCCTGCCACAAAGTATGAAATGAATGATGCCAAATGAATGAATATATGAACGATTAAATGAATGAATCAACAAATGAATGAATGAATGAGTGAATGAATGAATAGAGGAAACCAGTCACAGTAGAAGCGGGTATCCTCACACTCATAACTCCTCTGTTATGCAGAGGAGATGTGTAGACTTAATTTCCCTCAGGGGGTAACTAAGACTCCACCGTGGGAATTATGGCCTGCTTGCTGAGGGCACTGCCTTAGCCTCCACACCAGGGCCTGAGCCTAAGACTCAAAGATGGACTCACTGGCGAGTGGTTTGAATGGGATCCGCTTACTCTTGGTTCTCACCGGCACTGGCTTGTATTTGCACTTGCCTGGGGGTGCCCGCCTAAAAACACAAACAGAAAGCATGAGGACGCAAGACTCTGAAGATGCAGCCAGAAAATCAAGGTCACCAGAGGGTGTATATTTGCAAGAATTGGGGTCAGCCTTTACTTATCCATGGGGATGGGGTAGATGTAATACAAAATATGCTATGAGCTCAGAAGGAGAGGTAAAAGGGCACAGACAGAACAGGGCACCTCAGGCCCTTGAGAGACAGTGCAGAAAGGGAGTTAGGAGTATAGGCATGGTGGCAGTCAAAACGGGTTCACATCCTTGTAATCAGGGGCAAATAAACCTTGCTAAGTCTCAGTCTCCACATCTATAAAATGCAAAACCTAATATTCCCCATCTTCCTAGGAACAGTGCCCAGCACATAACAAGAGTCCACGGATGAGGCTGATGATGAGCATGATTCTGCTGCTGCTTCTGATGGTGGTGCTGGTGACTCCCTTTAAAGAAAATGTCTTCAAGAACTCAAGGCACAGCCCTTAGACAATGCCTGCTTCTCTGCCTAGTAACACACACATTCTTAAACTGCTTGTCCCCGGGTGCATCTTCTGAAATAAAAGGGACTTTGAGGACAGAGAGTACTTCCACTGTAGAGAGCAGAGCTGGAACTTCCCAGCCTGTCCCCATTGCCTTCTCTGCCTTGCTCCAACTCTATCTCTCACTGCCATCCTCCCAAGTCCAGGTGGAGGGGAAAAATAAGGTAATTGTATTTATTTAACAAACACTTACGTAGTGCTTAGGCACCATTCTAAATACTTTGCAAATATTAACTCACTGAGTCTTCCTAACAATGCTGTGAAGTAAGTACTATTACTATACTCATTTTACAGAGGGGAAACTGAGGCTCACACAGGCTAAGAAACAGGCCCAAGGCCACACAGTTAGTCAGTGGCAAAGCCAAGATTCCAAGCCCAGGCTCAAGTCCGTGTTCTCAACCACTGTATTTAGCTACCCCTAAAGGAAGGGTAGGAGGAAAAAAATGGGAGGGAGAAACGGATACATAAATTAATCAGGTGCCCTCAAAATGCTGGGAGTGGTGCATTTAGTGCAAAGACAAGCTGAATAAGTAATCAGAGCAGAATCTGGTCCACTTATAGAAGCTTTAAAAAGTCTATGTGATTCGATATAGTTATAACTGAACGGAGGGAGTAGCGCTGAAATGACCTGTCCACAAAGAGAACTGAGTTCCTATTCCAGGCTCCTCTTACTAGCTGTACCTGGGGCAAGTAATTTAACTTAACTAGCCTTCAGTTTCTTTATCCATAGAGTGAGGATGTTAACCTGCCTGGTTGGAATTCTGTCAGCATTAAATGATAGCCCGCATGCATGGCACTTAGCACAGTGCCTGGCACACAGGAATAACTCCATAAATGTCAATTTTTTTAAAAAAGGTGAACGAGTAAGGATGTCTTCAGTGTGAAAATGCTTTATGGGCGCTTTCCGTATGGCTTCTCACAGCTGCTCTTGTGAAAGTGGGGAGTTAAATTATCTGCCAGCTAAATCAGAAAACTGCCAAAGGAAAGAAAAATGGATTCACATAGGAAGCCTATTAATGGAAAGAGAACTCCCCACCAAGGCATCATCAACCATCAGAAGCACTTGAAAGACCCTGAGTCTGCTCCAGCTCCTAAGCCCAGGATATGTGCACAGAAGCAGACCCAGCAGTGGAAATAGCCCAGTATTAAATTCACCCCTTGGCTAGCCACCCTCCACCATCCGCACATCACCCCGGGCACAGCCTCAGGGACGGAGCCTCTTCCAGGAACTTCCAAGAATACACAAGCTGAGAGCCCTGTGGCCAAACAGAAGCTGAGCTAGAGCTGGCCCCAAAGCCCTAACCAGTGGCTGGACCTATTTGCCTCATGTCTACTATATGCCAATCCAGATGTGGGTAACATAAGCCTCAGGGGAAAATTTTCTTCTGTAGGTCTATCTGTAAGCTAATTCAGGGGGAGATTTTCTTGCTTTGGCAAGAATTTTCAGATAAATCTAGAGCACTGGGGCAGGGTGTGTGCAGGGTGTGTGGTGGCACACACCTGTAAATCCAGCACTTCGGGAGGTCGAGGCAGGTGGATCGCTTGAGTCCAGTAGTTTGAGATCAGCCTGGGCAACATGGCAAGACTCCATCTCTACTGAAAATACAAAAATTAGCCGGGTGTGGTGGTGCATGCCTGTAATCCCAGTGACTTGGGAGGCTGAGGCACATGAATAGCTTGAACCCAGGAGGCAGAGGTTGCAGTGAGCCAAGATCATGTCACTGCAGTCCAGCCTGGGAAACAGAGTGAGACTCTATTAAAAAAAAAAAAAAAATTCTAGTGCACTGCCCAGACTCCTCAGGATGGATACACTGCATCACCCTCCCCGGGGCAGATAACCTGACCCAGACCCAACAACCTCTCAAGCGGGAAGTGGTATTGTGGCTTTTGCCTGTGCTGGTGGAGGTTGGTCAGCCTCTGAGAGAGATAAGCAAAGAAGCAGAAGGAAACAGCATAGAGCCCAGCAAGTGAATAAACACTAAACTCCAGAAAAGGTCAGCTGGAGCTACTAAGGAACTTGGCAGCTAAATATATTTGCCAAAGACCTGGAGATCTGCACCAAGCCCAGGGGACAGGGGAGCAGTACTTACTCAGGTGCTTAGAGGTGTATGCCTGTTGTTAGATGACCTCAGACAGACACTTCCAGAAGCATATTTAAAAAAAAAAAAAATAGCCTGTCATGGTGGCTTACGCCTGTAATCCCAGCACTTTGGAAGACCAAGGCAGGTGAATCACCTGAGGTCGGGAGTTCAAGACCAGCCTGACCAACATGGAGAAACCCCATCTCTACTAAAAATACAAAATTAGCTAGCTATGGTGGTGCATGCCTGTAATCTCAGCTACTTGGGAGGCTGAAGCAGGAAAATCGCTTGAACCTGAGAGGCGGAGGTTGCGGTGAGACAAGGTCGCACCATTACACTCCAGCCTGGGCAACAAGAGTGAAACTCTATCTCAAAAAAAAAAAAAGGCACAGACCTAGACTAGGTCAGAAAACCCTAGAAAGACTCAAGGTCTTCATGTACAACTGCAAAGAGACCGTTTCCCAAGTATTTCATAATTTCTATAGACTCATTGTCCTATGCCATTATTTGTCCAAACTACTTTTCATCTAGAACATGAGTTTGCTTCATCAATAATTTTTGGTAATTTGAGGGACAGTGAGGATTGTTTTTATGGCCTGCCATGGAGATAAGAAATGAGAAAAATGCATTTGAGAAGAAAATGACATCAAATCTCACCTTGAGGGGTCAACAAACTTGTAAATAGATCCATGTGGTGCGTAGGCACTTGGGTAAGAGGTTGCCAGGAAATACAGCTCCCCTAAGGCAACAAAAATAGACAGGCAATAATGTGACATCAGGCAGCACTGAGACACAGAACTGGATGCACAGAAAACGGTCAAAAAGAAGTTATGGCCCTAAAATGCAGTGAGCCCCAAGAATGGAATCCCAGAAACCTAACTGACGTCTGCTTCGCTGGGCTGTGAGCTCCTTGAGGAGAAAGTCCATCTTCGAACCCCCAAAGACTAGCTGAGTGTATGGCCTAGCAGAGGTAATTTCATGTGTATGTTTGTTTATCAAACCAAACAGCTTTCTCCCTTATCACCTCCTTCCTCTCAGAAACTTCACCTCCGTGAATCTCCATTTCCTTCCTTACCTCTTTCCTCTGTGAACACTTGGATACACACAGTCTGCAGGCTGAGGACCATCTGTCAATTGCTTTATTTTGTCCCTTCTTTAGTCGTTTTGTTTCCCTTCAGCCTTACTCCCATTTTCCTCTTTCATTCTGTCCTTGAGTTCCTTATTTCCTGGTGACCGTCCCCACTCTCCACCTCTTCTCTTGGTCTTTTCCATGTCCCACAAAAATCACCTTTACCCACTCTCTCCTGTATCTCTCTGATGTGGTTTGGCTGTGTCCCCACTCAATCTCAATCTCATCGTGACTTATAGCTCCCATAATTCCCACGTATTGTGGGAGGGACCCAATGGGAGGTAATTGAATAATGGGGGCAGCTTCCCCTATACTGTTCTCCTGGTAGTGAATAAGCCTCATGAGCTCTGACGGTTTTATATGGTTTTATAAGAGGAAATCCCTTTCTCTTGGCTCTCATTTGCTCTCTTCTGCCACCATGTAAGATGTGTCTTTCACCTTCCACCATGATTGTGAAGCCTTCCCAGCCATGCGGAACTGTGAGTCCACTAAGCTTCTTTTTCTTTGTAAATTACCCAGTCTCAAGTATGTCTTTATCAGCAGTGTGAAAACGGACTAATACACTCTTAGAAAGAGCCCCACTCCTTCCCATTTCTGCCACTTGGAGCTCTGGGAAATGTTCTTTTCTCACAGTAACTACCTCATTCCACCTTGCTTTCTAGTTATTTGTGAGGGACATTATGCTGTGGGGTCATAAGCCCCAGTGGGGAGTCCCAGAAGTCTGGTTTGATTTCTGATAACACCAGTTCCTCTCCATGCTATCTTGGGAGACGTCTTCACCTGCACAGCCCTCAAGATATTTATTCATTTGTAAAATGGGGATCACAATGCCTCAAGTGATTGTTAGGTATTCAATTAGAAAGTGTTAGATAACCAGGCTGGCGCGGTAGCTCATGCCTGTAATCCCAGCACTTTGGGAGGCTGAGGCAGGTGGATCACCTGAGGTCAGGAGTTTGAGACAAGCCTGGCCAACATGCAAAACCCCCCTCTACTAAAAATACAAAAATTATCCGAGCGTGGTGGCGCACGTCTGTAATCCCAGCTATGCAGGAGGCTGAGACATGAGAATCACTTGAATCTGGGAGGCATAGGTTGCAGTGAGCCAAGACCGCATCACTACACTCCCAGTGCAGTAGGCAACAGAGCGAGACTCTGTCTCAAAAAAAAAAAAAGTGTTCGATAATCGTAGTTATTATTACTTTCTCATCTCTCTGACCCAATGTTTGTGCCATTACACTGAATTAAATTCACTTGCTGTTATGTGCCTTACACAACTCTTTCTCAATTTTATGAAAGAAAATGTCTATTAAGTTGCAGTTCTGAAAAACCTAAAGCTTTATACAGCTCTGGGTTATTTAAACAACTGATTTTTTTTTTTTTTAAGACAAGGTCTTGCTCTGTTGCTGACTGGAGTGTAGTGGCACAATCACGGCTCACTGTAGCCTCCACCTCCTGGGCTCAAGCAAACCTTCTACCTCAGTCACTTGAGTAGCTGGGACTACAGGTGCATGCCACCACATCAGGCTCATTTTTTAAACTTTTTGTAGAGATGGGGTCTCCCTGTGTTGCTCAGGCTGGTCTCAACCTCCTGCACTCAAGGAATCCTCCCAGCTCAGCCTCCCAAAGCAGTAGGATTACAGGCATGAGCCACCACACAACAGCTCTAAACAACTGCTTTTTGTGGAGAACAGAGACCAGTGTTTGTCTTGTGCTAAGTGTGAGCCTCTTGGTCTTTGCATAGCCACTACACAGGGTAGCAGCTGCCTAACAGACTATGATTTGTGTACTGACAAACTAAATTTATAGTCTTCCCCATGTAAGAGATCTGATGAATTAGGACACACCCTCCTTCAGAGTCAGTTTGCTCCGTCCGAATTGGAACCCCAGGCACCATCCGGAGTGATTCTACCATTCGATAAATGTGGTGTCTAAGAAAGGTCCACGAGTACATAGGCAGGGGCCCCTCGAGACCATGCAAAGGCCTTCCTAGTCTAAAAAGAAAATTGAAAACCCTGCCTATGCAGGACTGCAGTTTGTGTAAATTATATGTCTTCCACATTCCATAGACTTCCCATTTTATTTTTAGGTTAAAACAATGCTAGAGGTGAATTTCATCTGTAGTTTCCAACTGATATTTTTAATATATGTCTTAGGGGAGAAAAACAAAAAAAAAATTATAATATGCCATGTAAAACAAAAATGCATGCTATACAAATTTACTGCAAACATAATTCATTTGACCAGCCCTCTTGGGAATGTGCTTCAGTGACTGACTTTCAGAAATCCCATGAATGAATCCTCAGCAATGGGCAGCTCCGCACCAGCCATTCGCTCAGCAGTAATTCATACCAGCTATCAACTCTCAGGACGTGAACTGTAGGACGTGACCCAGGACGCGAACTGTAGCCATAGGTGAGGCAGAGCTCGAGTTCCAAGTAAAAGGTGACTTACCTAAAGCCAGTGGACTGGTAATAAAATAATGAAATAATGCTCAGATCTAAAAATGCCTCTCAGAGGAAAAGAATATGCCAAGAGCAGAAAATATGAATCAGTTTATGCAAAAACACAAGGAGCAAGCAACTCTGGGGAAAAAAAATAATAATAACCTGCCTCAGGAACAGCCTCATTAGCCTCAGGGCCGCCCTTGGGCAAAGGCTTGGGAACACTCTGGCAAGTCTACCCCATAAAATTCAGCCAAGGACTCTGTTTTGTTTGCCAGATGTACCATGACTGGTTTTTTTTGGCTTTTTTTCTTTTGAACTGTTTTCTACTGTGAGACATCTACAAGCACAACAAACCAAGTCACCAAAGCCAAGAACAGCCACAGAAGATGGCAGCCCAGGATCCCTGGGCAGACTCTGGGGGTCCAACCTCTGGGGGGGTTTCACCCACGGCGGTGTCCGGCAGAGGAGAGGCCCCACCACCGCCTGTAGCTTTCACGTCACTCTCTTTCCACTGGCCATCATCCTGCCAGCTTGTGGTTTCTCTCCTTTTTCATATGTTTGGACTTCCAATTTGAAACTCACATAGACTTTTTTCTGTTAAAATACTTGAAGTTTCCAAAATTCTTGAAGTTTCCTCTGCTCCTATAAAACATTCATCTCAAACTATCCGTTCATCAGCTAACTGAGAGGAAAGGGTCCGGGAGATGACTGGGTCTCCTTATATCCTACTCAAGTGAAGGTCCCAGGCAGCCACCTCACAGCCCAGAGGGGAAAGAAACCAAATATTTCAGAATTCTTTGAGACTCTGGTTTATACCTACAGAGAATCTTTTTTTTTCTTTTTTTCTTTTTGATTGGTTTTGTTTTCTGTTGTTTAATTATTATTTTTTTCCACCTATACAGAATCTAGATGTGGAAGGGACCTTGAGAGATCACCTTATTATCTCTGCCTCTAAACATGATGATATCTAGTGCCAAATACTGGAAAGTTCACTGTCCTCAAATAAAACAAAACAAAAATATTTAAAATTTGAAAACTTTATCTTTCCGAGTGAAACATAACTTATGTAAAGCTGAAGTTAAAAATCGGTTTTCTGATGATAAAATGTTTGGAAACGTATTAGAACTGAGTCTCTCTGGGTCTCTCTCTCATGTACATGTGCATATCATGCTTCACTGAAGCCCTTAACACGTGCCTAGTCTGTCTATTGAGGGACCTCCTACCTAGATGTCTACCTTTTTCTCAGATTTCTAAATAAATAAATAAATAAAATCCTCCTTTGCTCACAAACTCTTGGCAAGGTCAGGAAAGAGCCTGGCCCAACCAGTGAGATGATCACTAGAGGCCCGTTTCCCAGACAGCACCGGCAGCATAAACACCCACTGCCCATTTAGTCTGGTCCACTGTTGGCCCTTTCCACATTCCTAGAACTGCGGTTCAGCATAGATCTCCCCCTCACAGTGAGTTATGTGGTTCAACCTGGAAGGAGTAGGCTGGCATATTCAGTCTGTTTCTTCATTGGTGAAATGAGCATTATAATTACATCATGGGGCCAGGCACCGTGGCTTACACCTGTAATCTCAGCACTTTGGGAGGCTGAGGCGGGCAGATCACCCAAGGTCAGGAATTTGAGACCAGCCTGGCCAACACAGCAAAACCCCATCTCTACTAAAAATACAAACATTAGCTGGGCGTGGTGGCAGATGCCTGTAGTCCCAGCTGCTTAGGAGGCTGAGGCAGGAGAATTGCTTGAACTCCGGAAGTGGAGGTTGCAGTAAGCAGAGATGGCACCACTGCTCTCCCTCCTGGGTGACAGAGCAAGACTCTGTCTCAAAAAAAAAGGAGAAAAAATCAAAAGTAATTTTATCATGGGGGTGTTATGATTACGAAATAAGGTGAAAAACATGACGTGCTTAGAATAGTATCCAGTACATTATAAAAGATGACTAAGTGATAGTGATCATAGTAGAAGTGATAATTACTATTTAAAATAAACGTTTAGTTGATGCCTGTGATTATCCAAGTTCCAGGAAGTAGAAATCAAACAACTCTGTATATATGTTACCTGCTTCATCTTCAGCAAAGGAAATGATGAACTTGCTATGGGTGCTGATCAGCCCTGGGAAGGCACAGGACGTAGTGCTGCCCAGGCAAAGATCCCGCTTCTTCCATTTCTTGGTTTTTCTATCTTCCTGCAAAGCCATAAGTCGACTAGATGAAAAATAAAACCTTATGTTTTAGGAATCCATATATCCACTCTGCAAAATACTTTTTCTCCTAGAATCAGGGACCCTTGAGTACTAGGACTGAGTCTCCCATTGAGAGATCAATAACTAGCCTCCCTCCAAGCAACCAAAAAGCTTCTTCAGAGATATTTCAATCATCCACTTGCCCTAGATGTGGAAGTTCATGTTCTATTATAAAAGGAGTTTGGGCCAGGCCCAATGGCCCACACCTGTAATCCCAGCACTTTGAGAGGCCAAGGCAGGCAGACCACTTGAGGTCAGGAGTTCAAGACCAGCCTGGCCAACATGGTGAAACCCCCATCTCTACTAAAAATACAAAAATTAGCCAGACAGGGTGGTGCACGCCTATAGTCCCAGCTACTCGGGAGGTTGAGGCACAAGAATGGCTTGAACCCAGGACGTGGAGGTTGCAGTGAGCCAAGATCATGCCACTGCACACTCCAGCCTGGGTGACAGAGCGAGATTTTGTCTCAAAAAAAAAAAAAAAAGAGTTTGATGCACTGCACCGTGTAGGCTGCACCACTACAAAAGACTGATCTTATTTTTATTAGTTGTGTGACCTTTGGATAGTTGCCCAATATCTCTAAACTTCAGATTCCTCATCTGTAAAATGGAGAGTGATAACATAATTTACCATAGGGCAGAATTTTGAAGGTTAAATAAAATAATATACATAAAGATCTCACCAATGTGTGTGGCACATTGTAAGGGTTAAAAAAAAAACTACTGTTATTATTATTGCTGTATGCTTATATAGTAGCAAAAAGATGCTACTTATCCCTCTATCATCTATCTGAACTAAAGCCGGTTTTTAGAAGAAAAGGGAAAGGAAGTTGGTTAAACCCAGGGTGCTCGTCAGAATCACCTGGAAAGTTTTATGGAAACAGAGATCCCAAACCCAAGGGATTTTTATAAGTACACCTCAATTAAGAATCACTGCCTATGACTGGGTGCAGTGGCTTATGCTTGTAATCCCAACACTTTGGGAGGCTGAGGCAGGCAGACCACCTGAGACCAGGAGTTCGAGACCAGCCTGACCAACATGGCAAAGCCCTGTCTCTACTGAAAATACAAAAATTGGCCAGGCATGGTGGCATGCACCTGTAGTCCCAGCTTCTTGGGAGGCTGAGGCATGAGAGTCGCTTAAACCCAGGAGGCAGAGGTTGCAGTGAGCTGAGACTGCACCACTGCACTCCAACCTGACTCCGTCTCAAAAATAAATAAATAAATAAAGAATCACTGCATGTTAACCAAATGATGTGCGTATGGGAGCAGTAGTGAATGGAGGTTGTAGGGAGAAAAACATAAAGAACAATGGAATCCCAAAGATCTAGTAAGTGATGATAAAGGACCTGACCAATTATTCATTTTACCCCATCTCTGTAACTAAGAATTGCAGCATAAAAATAGAACACCTTTTCTAACAGGGACTAGATTTACTCTCCCATCTTAAACATTCCAAAACCTGCACAAAATAGAATAATAATGACTTCAAAGATACTGAAGATCAGGCAATATAGGAGTATGTTCTCTGAGATATAGGAAACAAACAAGGTAAACCCTATGATTGTTCCAGTATACTACCTTGAGAGTGTCCAGCACAGAAAGGGAAAATACAGGCAAAGCCTAGCAGGCTCCTTGAGCTGAAAAGACATTGCTGAGAGTCCAGGAAGATCAATGCAGTAAGAGATTGCAGGATAGATACTGGAGAGAAGAAAATTGCACAGAGAACGAATGCCAGAGAGCTGCAAAAGGTTCCCCTGAAGTAATCGTCAGCATACTCAACAGCAGGTACATGTGAGAAAATATTTAAAAACAAAGGAAAGATTTAGAAGAAAAAGTACTTAGCATTTACTTGGGATCAGGAATAGCATAAGTAGTGAGGAATAGAACTCAGTAGTGAGGAACAGAAAGCTCTAGAAAAAGCACTACTTTGGTTCTGTTTAGTAAATAATTAGTAGCAAGACCTGAAAGAATCACACTACTTCCAAATAACTATGTCTCCAAGCAAAATTCAAAATCATTTATTGGAATACAAGAATATCCAGCACTACTAAGTTAAATTAATAATTTCTGGCATCCAATCAAAAATTATGAGGCAAGTAAAGAAGGAGATGAATAGAACCCATAATAGAAAGTAAAATCTGTCAATCGAAACTGACACAGAACTGAGGAAGATGTTAAAATTAGCAGACAAGAACATTCAAACAGTGACTCTTACTATATTCCATATGTTTAAAAAGTTATATAGAGATATGAGAGATACAAAGCAGACCCAAATCAAGTTTCTAGAGGTGAAAAATATGTTGAGATTACACACACACACACACACACACACACACACTCAATGGGATGAATGGCTGGCTAGACATTACAAAAGAAAAGATTCATGAACTAAAGACATAGCAATAGAAACTACCCTACATGAAACACAGAGAAAAATTTTTGACACAAATATATCATGGGTGAACTGTGGAACAACTTTAAGCAGCCCAATATACATGTAATTAGAGCCTCTGAATGAAAGGAGAGAAGGGAGGGGTAACAAGATAGCAACCAAGACGGTGGAGATCCATAAGCTGAAGCTTGCTGAACTAAGGCAAGAATATCTTGCTCATGGTTTGGAGACCAAGGGAACAAAGCAAGATCTTATCCAGACTCCAGGCATATCTTGAAGAACACGCTGAAGAGGAGGCAAATGAAGATGTTCTGGGAGATGAAACAGAGGAATAAGAAACAAAGCTCATTGAGCTCCCTGTCAAAGAGGAAGAACCCCCTTAAAAAACTGTTGATGTGGCAGCAGAGAAGAAAGTGGTGAAGATTACATCTGAAATACCACAGACTGAGAGAATGCAGAAGAGAGCTGAATGATTCAATGTACCTGTGTACTTGGAGAGTAAGAAAGCTGGTCGGGCAGCTAGGTTTGGGATTTCTTCAGTTCCAACAAAAGGTCTGTCATCTGATAACAAACCTATGGTTAACTTGGATAAGCCGAAGGAAAGGGCTCAAAGATTTGGTTTGAATGTCTCTTCAATCTCCAGAAAGTCTGAAGATGATGAGAAACTGAAAAAGAGGAAGGAGCGATTTGGGATTGTCACAAGTTCAGCTGGAACTGGAACCACAGAGGATACAGAGGCAAAGAACAGGAAGAGAGCAGAGCACTTTGGGATTGCCTGATGAAAAGTCCTAGATACTTTCTGTTCTCCGGTGTTTTCCATTTCTCTCATTCTTCTTGGTCACATATATGCCTGAATGTACAGTCATGTGCCTACATCCTGCCTCGCAATAAGGGAGCACATACCCCAGGTACATCCGTGAACTGCAGCAGCAGTTTGACTTAATGCTGTTTCAGCTTTAAGGTTGCTGTGTTTTTGTTCTTGGTTATGTAGCTTGTTAATTAAAAAAAAAATTGAAAAGAGAAAAAAAAAGGAGAGAAGGAGTGGGAGACAGAGGGAAACATATTTGAAGATATAATGGCCAAAAATGTTCCACATTTCGTGAAAACTATAAATTCACAGATCCAATAACTGCTACAAACTCTAAGCACAAGAAATATGAAGAAAACCAAACTAAGGCATATCTTAATGAAATTGCACAAAACTGATGATAAAGGGAAAATCTTAAAAAGCAGTCATAGGGAAAAAAATGAAATATTACATATGAAGGAACAAAGAGAAGTCTGGCAGCAGATTTCTCATTGGAAATGATGCAAGCCAGAAAATAGTGGGGCAACCTCTAAAGAATCAAAGGAAAAAACATGCTAACACAGACTTCTATACCCAGTGAAAACATCTTTCAAAAATGAAGGCAAAATAAAGACTCAAAAGTGAAAAGAATTCATCACTATAGACCCCATCAACAAGAAATGTTAAAGGAAGTTCTTCAGACAGAAGAAAAATGATATCAGATAGAAACATGCATCTACCCAAAGGAATTGAGAGCATTAGGAATGATAACATTCTTATTGCCACTGTAACAAATTACCACAACTACAAATTACCACAACTTTGTGACTTAAAACAACATACACTTATTCTTTTATAGAATTGGATGCCAGAACTCTGAAACGGTCTTCACTGAGCCAAGATCAAGGTGTTGGCAGGACTGTGCTCCCTCCAGACGCTCTGCAGGAGAATCAGTTTCCTCACTCTTTCCAGCTTTTGAAAGCTGTCCCTATGCCTTGACTCATGGCCCCACATCACGTCACCTTTTCTCCCTCTGCCTTCGTTGTCACATCACTTTCTATCTCTCACATCTTCAAATTTCCCCCTACCTTCCTCTTCTAAACACGCTTGTAATTTCATTTAGGACCCACCCAGAAAATCCAAGATAGTTCCCCAAGTCATATACAATATGTTCTGGGACCACAGTAAATCTAAAATAGAAATCAATAGCAGAAAGACCTCTGGAAAATCTTCAGGTAGTTGAAAACTAAATATCTCACTTTGAAATAACTCATGGGACAAAGAAATCAAAAGGTAAATTAGAAAATATTTTTAGCTGAATAACAATGAAAACACAATATATCAACATTTACAGGATACTGCTAAAGTAGTACTTGGGGGAAAATTTATAGCACTAAACACATATATTAGTAAAGATGAAAGGTCTCAGATCAATAACCTCAGCTTCCATCTTGAGAAACTAGAAATAGAAGAGCAAATTAAACCCAAATCAAGCAGAAGGAAGAAAAAAGAGAAGAAATCAATGAAATAGAAAAAAACACAAAAGTAATAGGAAAAAAAAATCAATGAACACAAAAGCTGGTTCTTATAGAAGATCAATAAAATGGATAAACCTCTAACCAGACTGATTTAAAAAAAAAAAAAAGAGAAGACACAACTACCAGCTGTATCTAGAACAAGACAAGTGACATCACCATAGTTTGTATAGATATTTAAAGAATAATAAAGGAATATTATGAACAACTGAATGCCAATACATTTGACAATGTAGACAAACTGGACAAATTCCTTGAAAGGCACAGACTACCAAAGCTCACTCAGAAAGAAATAGATAAACTGAATAATTAAATCTAATAAAGAAATTAAATTTGTTATTAAAAGTCTTTTCACATAGAAAACTTCAGGCCCAGATAGTTTTTCTTGGAATGAAGAACACATAAGGAAAAATAATACCTATTTTACACAAACTCTTCCAGATAATTGAACAGGAATACTTATTCTATAAAGCCTGTTTACCCTGATGCCAAAGTCTGACAAATATATTACAAGAAAGAAAAACTACAGTTCACTATTCCTTCATGCACATAGATTTTAAAATTTCAAACAACATGCCAGCAAATCAAATCTATATATATAAAAAGGATGGGGCCAGGGGCAGCAGGTCATGCCTGTAATCCTAGCACTTTGGGAGGCCAAGGTGGGAGAATAGCTTGAAGCCAGGAGTTCAAGACCAGCCTAGGCAACATAGTAAGACTCTATCTCTACAAAAAAAAAAAATTTTTAATTAGCTGGGTGCCACCAGCTACTTGGGAGGCTGAGGTGGGAGGATCACTTGAGCCCAGGAGTTCGAGGCTGTAGTGAGCTATGATCGTGCCATTGCAGTCCAGCCTACATAACAGAGCAAAACCTTGTTTCAAAAAAAAAAAAGATAATGCATTATGACCAAGTGGTATTTTTCTCAGAATGCAAGACTGCTCTAACAATTTTTAAATCAATTGACGAAATTCACCATATTAAGAAACTAAAAATTTTAAAAGCCCACATGATTCATCAAAAGATGAAAAGAAGCCTTTGACAAAACCCAACATCTATATCTAATACAAATTCTCAAAGGACTAGAAATGAAAGAAAATGTCCCCAGCTTGATAAAGGGTGTGTAGAAATCACCTACAGCTGACATCATATTGGTGTGATGTCACACAGTAACATCACACCAATATGATGGTGAAAATGAATGCTTTCCCCCACTTCTACTCAACACCGCACTGAGATTAAGCTAGAGCAGTAAGCCAGTTAAAAAATAAGAGCAGGCTTCCAATTCAAAAAAAAAGAAAGTAAATACAAAAAATTCGCCAGGCGTGGTGGCAGGTGCCTGTAGTCCCAGCTACTCGGGAGGCTGAGGCAGGAGAATGGTGTGAACCCAGGAGATGGAACTTACAGTGAGCTGAGATCGCGCCACTGCACTCCAGTCTGGACTCCATCTCAAAAAAAAAAAAAAAAAAAAGAAAAGAAAAGAAAAGAAAAGAAAAGAAAAGAAAAGAAAAGAAAAGAAAAGAAAGAAAGTAAAAGTGTCTATATTCACAGACCTTCTAATAAAATTACCTTCCACATAGAAAATCCGGTAGAATCTATAAAAAAGCAATCAGAATGAACAAGGAGTTCAGCAAGGTTGCCAGATGCAAGCTCAATATAAAAAAAATTCTACATACTAACAATTAACAATCAGAAACTGGAATTTAACAAAATAACATTTACTATAACATCAAACACTAAGAGATAAGTAAATATGCAAGATCTCTACACTGAAAACTATAAAATATAGTAGCCATGTTATTCACAATATTTCATAACTGGAAATAGCCAAAATGTCCATCAGCAACACAGAGAACAGATGAATAAATTGTGGTGTATTCATACAATTGAATTTTACAAAGCAATAAAAAAGACAAATTACTGATACATGGAAACAACATTGATGAATCCCACAGACATTGCCAAGTTAAAGAAGCCAAGCACAGAAAGAAGAGTCCATACTATAATGATTCCATTTATATACGAAGTTCCAGAAACAAAACTAAGCTGTGGTGGGAGTGCTTATCTCTGGCTGCGGGGTGTGTGTGGGTGTGTGCGTCTGTGTGACAGAGAGAGAGACAATTTATTTTAGGCCTCGATGGCTACATGTACATATTCACTGCGTACGGGGGACAGGCTGGAGATCCCTTTGGCATGTTTGGAAATGCTCAGAGCAAGTAAGCTGGATGGAAGCTGGGCCCCTGTCCCTTTAAAGTGAGCCCCTGGTATGAGAGAGAAACAGAGAGAGAGAGAGAGGCAATAGAAAAGAAGGAGCCTCCTAGGGTGATGGAAGTGTTCTGCCTCTTGATATGGTTGCTGGAAATATGAGTGCATACATCTGTAAAACATCATACAACTGTGCTCCTACATGATTATATTTCACCATATGTAAGTTATACCTCAGTAAAAGTGTTCAAATAAAAAGAGAGAGAAGGGACATCAGTCCTTCCTTACCCACTCATGAAGTCTCCAAAGATATACAGGCCATTGAGATTTGGGGATTCACAACCACGATAGACATAACCTCCCGTGACTGACTTCCCCACTGCGTGGCCATAAGCATAGATTGGCAGAACATCATCTGTCCAGGGGAGAGGAAAGAGAGTGAGAGTCGTGGCCTAAAATTGAAAGCTTCAAGGAGGAAGAAGGGGACTTTTTAATGCAGTTGCCTAATTCAGTGAAGAACACTTTACCTCTTGGTCTTCAGTAGGACAGGCAAGCAAGTAAGTCATGTTTATTGTTCTCAATAGGCCATCCACAATATTTGCAAGCTTCCTACTTAACTGCTATCCTCAGGCAGAGAGGAAGCCAAAAATTCTTTCCATCTATGAGACAGTGACCTGGAAATCCAAATGGCTAAGTTTTCCCTGTAGGTTGATATGGCAGATACCCTGGTTTAAGGATATGGAAAATATTGTCACAGTCTGTAAGACTGCTTTATAACTTAGAGGACAAGAAAAGACTAAGAAGTAGTAATAGAGTCAGAACACTAGAATTTTGAGCCACGTGGAGTTTCTAAATCACACCTTGATTATTGGTGTTTAGAAAGTGTCCTGGGCTGGGCATGGTGGCTCACGCCTGTAATCCCAGCACTTTGGGAGGCTGAGGCAGGCGGATCACAAGGTCAGAAGATTGAGACCATCCTGGCCAACATGGTGAAACCCCATCTCTACTAAAAATGCAAAAATTAGCTGGGATTGGTGGCACATGCCTGTAATCCCAGGAAATTGAGGCAGGAGAATCGCTTGAACCAGGGAGTCGGAGGTTGCAGTGAGCCGAGATCGTGCCACTGCACTCCAACCTGGTGACAGAGCAAGTCTCTGTCTGAAAAAAAGAAAAGAAAGTGTCCTCTTACTTGACTATATGCAGAATATCATTTCAGTGGCCTGTACCAGTTGGGAAATAAATAAAAACATACACCAATTTTGCTCTGCCAGTGGTTCTCAAAATAATATGCCTAAAATTAATGTGGGTAACTTACTAAAATACAGATTCCTACGTCAATCTCATGCCTCCAATCTACCCAAAATTCAAATTCATTAGGCCTGAGGCAGAGTCTAGGAATTCACTTTTTTAAAATAGCCACTGCCAAGATGTCTCTGGTGCCAGTGAGTGGCTGGAGGACGGATTGGAGAAGCACTACGCCACAGGACACGAACAAGGCGTGATTTAAATGACCTGCAGGGCAGGACATTTAGGTTTTATTCCCCACCTCCACCTCCAGCCCACTCAACTCATCCAAGAAATCACCGAGAGAGCTTCTTACTTACCCAAAGAGGCATTGTGACAAAGTTTTTTGTCATAACATGCAAACCCTTCCTTTGCTCTCCAGCCGTAATTGCCGCCTTTCACAATGAGGTCAACCTCTTCAAACCTGTTCTGGCCCACGTCCCCACAGAATATCCGGCCTCGACCCTGGTGCGTGATGGGGTCTCCTCGGTCCACAGCGCAGCGCCACATGTTCCTAATCCCATAGGCATAGATGGCGGGGTGGGCCCCTGGCTCAGAAACAAACGGATTGTCCGAGGGAACTCGGTACCGCTTGCCATCTGAGCCTGCCCTGTTCACATCGATCCTTAAAACTTTTCCCAGCAGGGAACTTCTGAAAGAAAGAAGGCCAGGAAACAGAATCAGGTAACCAAGGAAAGCACAGGACTGGAAGAGACAACCCACAAGGGCCGACTCATAGTTGATGCCAAGAGACTGCTAAGGATCACATGGGAAGATGTGACTTCTTATTTTCCTTATTTTTTTGTACCAGCAAGAATGAGCTTGAAGATTTTCTTTTAAATCTATACAAGATATTTAAGACTGCCCCATGTTTGGCTCGTTGCAGCTTCAATTCTTATTTTAATGATGAGGACAGCTTCTCTCAGATTTGGTCTAATATGACAAATTTTTAAAAGAAGCTAGTTACACTGTTTATTCTTTATTTAACAACGTGGTCAGTTAAAAGAACAGAACAGAAGTGTTTGAGAGGCTCTGCCAATGACTATGGTCTCTGGGACTGACTTTCCTCATTTGAAAGTCAGAGGAGAGTAACTGATGACCTTGTGCCACTGCTTCCTATGATGATGAGAAATTTCACACTCAAGTAAAGGGTCTGGAATCTAATGGACACATGATAATCAGGGGCTGCTATTATTTTTAATATATTGGCCAGGTGCAGTGGCTCATGCCTGTAATCTCACATTTTGGGAGGCTGAGGTGGGCGGATAGCTTGACGCCATGAGTTCAAGAACAGCCTAGGCAAAACAGTGAGACCCCATCTCTATTTAAAATATATTGCTAGATAAATATTATTTACCTTGCAGTGTGGTTTTGCGATAAGGGTTAAATGAGTTATTGTGTATATAGCATTTAATGCAATTCTTGAATCACAGTAGGTATTTGGCAAATGTTAGCTTTGTATTATTATTAACCTCAATATTTCTATTACTAGGAACAATAGAAGCCAAGTGCTTACTGGGTGCAAAGGGCAGAAGGACCACATGACCTTTGTCTAGGCAACACAGCATCACTGGGCTCTGGCGCCATATTGTGTGGGTTGGGATTCTGTTTTTTCCGCTTACTCATTGTATTACCTCTGTGCCTCCATTTGCTTGTCTGTAAAATGGATACTATTATATGTATACTTCATATGATTCATTCATTCCATGTGTAATTATGGAAAGGCTCCCTTGTGCCAGGCACTGTCCTAAGTGTTGGCGATATATCAATTAACAAAATAGATATTAGATATAACTTCTTGCCCTTGAAGATTGTTAAAATTACCTTCTCAAATGTACTTAGACCAGTGCCTGACAAGCTGCAAGCACCCAATACACATTGGCTCTCAGTAGTTAACTTCTCATGTGTCTCCAGGGCCTAGCACAGCACCTGGAACATGGTGTTCAATAATATTATTGAGTGGAATTGAATTAGATGATTAGTGTGGTGAATAATGACCTGGTGATATATATATTTTTAAAATCCCAAATTCTCCTTTACATAACACTCTGACAGTTATATTGAGCATTAATAATATTAACTACCAAAATACACTGTGTCTGAAATTTATGGAACTGAAAACCAAACATTCCTCCCATTGCCTCAATGGAGTGGACTACATCTTGCAGCATGTGATTTGAGTTTGATGCCATCCCTGCAAAAACACCGTACCAGGGGCTCACTCTGATGGGACAGGGTCCCAGCCTCCACCCAGCTTACTTGTTCTGAGCATTTCCAAACAGGCCAAAGGGATCTCCAGCCTGTCCCCCGTCCCCAGTGAATATGTACATATAGCCATCTAGGCCAAAAAGAAGTTGTCCGCCATTATGGTTTGAGGCTGGTTCTTCGATCTCCAAGATGACCCTGGAAGAGAAAAAGGAAACCATGCATTAGGATTTGACACAAGCTAAAGTTACATCCTCTTGAGATACCCAGAAATGACTGGTCCAAGCCACCAAGATTTGCCAAGTCAGCTAAGACCTGCTTCTGAGTTTTTGAGGATCACAAAGCAGGTAGCTTTGGGGCTCTGAGATGACCCTTTTTTCCTAGTATAACTCTTTCATGGCTCATTTTTCTTTTCTCTCTCTTTTTTTTTTTTTTTTTTTTTTTAGACAGAGTCTCACTCTGCATCCAAGCTGGAGTGCAATGGTGCAATCTCAGCTCACTGCAACCTCCACCTCCAGATTCAAGCAATTCTGCCTCAGCTGAGAACCTCCCGCAGCTGGGATTACCACCACATCTGGCTTTTTTTTTTTTTTTTTAGCTGGAGTCTTGCTCTGTCACCCAGGTTGGCATGCAATGGTGTGATCTTGGCTCACTGCAACCTCTGCCTCCCAGGTTCATGCAATTCTCCTGCCTCGGCCTCCTGAGTAGCTGGGACTACAGGCATGTGCCACCATGCCTGGCTGATTTTTGGTAGAGACAAGGTTTTTCCATGTTGGCCAGGCTGGTCTTGAACTCCTGACCTCAAATGATCTGCCTGCCTCAACTTCCCAAAGCGTTGGGATTACAGGCATGAGCCACCATGCCCGGCCTCATTTTTCTTTCATACCTGATTTAATGAGCTGTGGAACCAGCCAGGGTAACAACCGTCCTTTTCTAGGGCTTGCCCTTACTCTCTGCCCTACCAGAATGCTCCATCCCTTCTTTCGAGCAACTTAAGAGGGGTTAATCTACCAGTTCTTTATGCTCTTTGCAATCCTCCAACCTGTCTACCATGGGAAAAGAGGCAAGGGAGAAAGGAGAAGAAGGGGGAAAAAAAGGCAGAGTGGTAGGGTGGAAAGAGCATGAGCTTGGGGTCAGTTAAAACTGAGTCTTCACTTGGCCATGCAGCCATAGCTTGATGGCCTTGTGCCACAGCTTCCAGTTAGAATGAGAAATCCCACATTCAAAGTAAAGGGCCTGGGATGTAATGGCCACATAATAATCAGAGGCTACTATTATGTTTCACATGTTGATATTATCTATAATTCTTTCTCAGACCCTTATGACTGTTGGTCCTTGCTTACCCTTTGTAAAGACAGGCAAGTATGTCTTTATTCAGGGTAACTGTAAGGTGATGGCTACATCCCATTAAACAGCCTTAACTCAAGAGTCTAACTTGGGCCGTCCTCAATCCACAGTGACTCCTTTCTCAACAGTTGGAGTAGTTCTGTAAAATCAGTAAAATTCCCCTCTATTATCCCACAGACCTGGTGGGCATTATTTTGGAACACAGTACAGCAGCAGGCTCTCATGAGTACCTCTCACCTCTCTGATTTCAGGTCAGCTTTGTTAGGATCAGCCCGAGAAACCTTCATCTGACTAATCCGGATCTTTTCTACCTTCTTCTTGTCCAAGCACGAATAATAAATATAGAACTTGCGATTGTGGCGGAATTTGGGGTGAAAAGCCAACCCCAAGAAGCCTCTCTCATCCCCGATCCATGGGGTGGTCAACACGATGTTCTTGAGGTCCAGGAAGGGTTGCTCCAGGCGACTCCCATCAGGGAGATAGACCCACACCACTCCTACCTGCTCGGCAACAAAGAAGCGATGGGTGCCGTCCCCGGCATGGACCATGGAGACGGGGTTCCTCAGCCCGTTGGCCACCTCGCTCAGGCAGAGCTGCAGGCAGCCCCGAGGATCCTGGGCCACTATGCCCAGGTTGCGGTTGAGATAGTTGTTCCTCAGGACGTTGGGGAAGCAATAGTCCTTGTCAGGAAGATCCAGGAGGTGGCAGAAGCGGACACCGTCCATTCCGTGAGACTCCTGGAGGCCTCGGTCATTGGTCAGCAGGGAGATGGCGGAGTGGCAGTTAGAATGGAAGGCAGAGCAGTAATCAGAGCAGAGGCCGGGGAGATTCCGGAGGGGTGTCTGGGGGTTCTCGGCGTCGTAGAGGTGGGCTGCGTAGGGCGAGCACTCCTAGAAAAGAACGCGGAGCTCAGGCTCAGCATCAGACCTGCCATACCAGCGCTTTGAGCAAGCTCACGTTTTGAGCAAGCAGAAAAGAAAAAATGGTCCTCGGGGAAAAAAGTCAGGATTCTGGAGTTTTTGTTACCAACTGCTGCTAAAACTCTTCTCTGTGATTTTCTACCCAGTTAATGCTCCTGGAAGGCAGAAAGCAGGGAAAATCTCTCATATTCACTATGCTATCTCTAACATTTCAGCCTAGTTTTTGACATTTAAAGTTTTATTAAATTATGCATGAATATATTTTCAAAAAATTACTAAATTTCTAGATCTCTTTCTTTTTATTTTTTTAATTTTCATTTTATTTTATTTTTCATAGAGACGGCCTCACCATGTTGCCTAGGCTGATCTCAAACTCCTGGGCTCGAGTGATTCTCCTGCCTCCTCAATCTCACAAAGTGCTGGCATTTACAGGCATGAGCCACCGTGTTGGCCTAGCCTCATTTTCTTACGGATGCTATATCTACTAAGATTTTATTTCTTTATACAAATATGAAACAATCTGGCAAAAATTTCATATTTGTTCAAATGTGGTTGTTGGAGATACAGTGTTAATTATTTAATTTTTCTGTGCTTTTCCATATTTTTGGAATATTTTACAATGAAAAATAAAATTATCAGAATGGACATTGGATGTATCACTCTCAGAGATTAAGTGTCTAGCAATTTCTTCAATTATTTATTTAAAATATTTCAGTGTTTAATATATGCAAAGTACCATACTGGAACCTATACACATTTGAATTGTGGCTATAGGGCAATGTGCCTGCTCCTTACACAAACATATGAGGACTATTTGCCCAAAGGAGTAGCTGCTACTCAGACCTCCCTAGACTATAACATTTTTTAGAAGGAAAATAGAATATTGTGAGCAGATGAGTGACTCCCAGTAGTGATGAAAGGCAGGGGCAACTGAGATTAGAAAGGTAAGAAAGTCCAATTCAAAGGGTGTCGTTTGGAGCCGTGCGTTCCAGCAGAGTTCACCTACTGGCCCAGAAGCCCCCTTCTGATCACTAATGACTCTCCTGAGCCAGCCAGCCTGCACAGAACCATCTCATTCACCTCTGTGCTCCCATCGCTTCACAAAAGGACCAGCAGCGTTTTTCATGTATATGTGAGTTCCCTGTTCTGTCTTATTTCCTCTAATTGTAGATTGCAGAGCCAGCTTTCGGTCATTGGGTGGAGGGGAAGAAGGAGCCCAGAGATTCACAGGCTCCCCTCGGGGTGTCTGTTTCCATTTAAGACACTTATTACAGCAGCTGTCAAGAAGCAACATGACCGACCCACTCTTAAGTGTCCCCTTGCTCATTCTGTCCACTCTCGGAGAGTGGGAAAAAGAGAGAGGGGAGACTGAATTAAGGATCCAAAACTAGAGAATAGAAGGAGGCTGTGGAAAGAGAACCACTACTATGGCACACTCTCATGCAGCCATTTAGAGTTTGCAAAGTGGCTTCTACTCAGTTAGCACAGTAACTAAACAGATACTTCCCTACTTTAAAGGAAGACAATTAAAGGCCATAAGGTCTCTGGCCAGGCGCAGTGGCTCACGCCTGTAATCCCAGCACTTTGAGAGGATGAGGTGGGCAGATCACCTGAGGTCAGGAGTTCAAGACCAGCCTGGCCAACATGGTGAAACCCTGTCACTACTAAAAACACGAAAAAAAAAAAAAAAAGCCAGGCATGGTGTCACACACCAGCAGTCCCAGGTACTCAGGAGACTGAGGCGGAATTGCTTGGACCCGAGAGGCAGAGGTTGTAGTCAGCCAAAACCATGCCGCTGCACTCCATCCTGGGTGACAGAGTAAGACTCTGTCTCAAAAAAAAAAAAGAAAAAAAAAGAGTCCTATGTGACCCTCCTGTTGAGTCTCTCTTACGTGCCAGGCACTGTTCTCTACATTGACTGGGATGAAGCAGTGAGCGAAACGCACAAAGTTTCCTTCCAATGGAGCATATAGTTTGGGGACCTCAGAAAACCATTAAGTAAACAAGCCAGTGCTGCTGTTACTATACTTTAGCATGGTGTGACTGAAAGGGCACAAAACTTGGAGCCTGAGCATCTAGCTCTGTGCCCCAGGATTGTTTTGCCTTGCGTAAGTCATCTAAACTCTTGAGCCCTCATCAGTAAAATGAGGATCATAACAACTGCCTGCAGAATCATTGCTGGGTGCACACTACATGTGTTGGGGAAGAAAGAGGACCTTATAAATGGGAACGAATAAACATGTGTAGGATTGTTTGGCTGAAATTGTTCTTATTCCTCAAATCCCTGAAACAACAGAACTGCTGACTTTGACTTTCTGAAACGTTATGCAAGAGGGAAGGGTCAGGGGTATACATTTTTACTAGGGGAGATCTCAGAAATAAACATTCTCAGTGCTGCTTGTAAAAGCTCAGCTTCTACCCTAATGGGTATCCTAGAGTTAATTCTCCAGGAAACAGCTGAGGAGTGGTGTCCAAGAGTGTAGCCCCAGGCGGTGCCACCCAGGTGGCTGACTTTCTGGGCCAGGCCCAGCTGTAATTCTCTCCTGGACTCTGGGAAGCTCACTTAACCACTCCACATCTTGTGTGGCAGTTACGGTGGTCAGCAAGTTCAGGAACAGTGGTCATGAAGAGACGCCTGTGGATAGCCAAGTCATTGTGCTGACAAGCCCAAGGGGTCTCAGTTCAAAAGGCTGCCTGGACTTCTTGTCTGTCCTCCCCAACATCATTAGAGGGGTCCTCCCCAGGCAACCTCTTTCATCAGCTTTCCAAATGCTGACCTCTCTCCATTAACCCCCAAACATCCTCTTCCTACAAAGTCTGTGTGTGCAGGCTACACCCGTCTTGTTTTCAGGCTGAGCTCAACCAAAACGATGCCTCCCAGGGATGTGGATTTTGGCTGTTTGGCAACCAGGAGAAGCAGAAACTGTGAGTCACTGTTACGCAGCAGCTTGCATCTCTCTCTTCCAGCTCTGGAGTGCTGGGCAGACAGAACTCTGGGGAGAGTCCCCAACCCCTGCTGCCACCATCGTGACACCAGAGATGCCCTGGCACAAATCAGCCAGATGAGAAAGGACTGGACCCCAACAGATGCCACCACTCCCTCCCTTAACGTACTCGGTAAATGCCATGGGTATAAGTGCCTAACTCTCTGAGCACCACAGAGGATGCAAATAGTTATTTGTCATGCACCGCAGAGGGACCATGGCAAATAATGGCTGCTCTGAGAGCTCCAGGAAGAGTATTGCTCTCATTCTCCTGGAGCCTGGAGAAGAATCAGGGCCAGCAGAAACCCAGAGGGAGAGGTTTGGGGAACCCATGGAGACCAAATTCAGAACACGCTCATGTCAGTGTGCGCGTCCAAAGATGGCAGCTCAAAGATGAGGCACCCGGCACTTGAACCTCTAAAGGGCTGGGCTCCCAAAGCACCCTCCACTCAGGACCCACACCATGCAACCCAGCACCCAAACCCCTGGGGCTGGAAGGCACTTTTCACTACCTGGCAAAGGATGTCTTTAATGTAATCTCCACACAGTTCATGCCTCTTCAGATCAAAATATTCCATGATGTCCCAGTACCGGGCAGCGATGCGGCGGTCTTTGTGCTGGTCACAGCAGCCAAAGGACTCATAGTCAGAGCAAAACTCAAGGTGCAGAAGGGGCTGGAAAGGGGGCCCATAATCCAGGCACTGGGGGTGTCCCTGCAGCAAGCCCACCTGGCCCAATAAGAATATGAGGCAGAGGCAGAGAATGCCAGAAGAGAGCCAGGGGGCCCAGCAATGCAGACCACCACACAGATTAGGAGTGGACATTCTCAGCATTGTGGCCTTGGGAACACTCGGGCTGCTGTGTTTGCTCAGGTTGGCTTCCCTGCCCTGCCCAAGGTCCTCCCTCTCTTCCTCTCCCCACTCCACCCCGTTTTCTCCTCCTTCCTCCTCTTCCCCGCCTCTCCCTGCTAAGGTGGTTTCTGAGCAGTGTCCCTCCTGCGGGCTCCCTTTGAAAGCAGTGGGAGGTGTCCCTTCCCCCTTCCCCCAGCCCATCTAAACATGAAGCCCCACTCTAGTGCTGCTAGTGTTATGGGGGCACACCTTTGCTTAGCCAAAAGTGCAATGGTGTCAGTGGCAGAGGTGCTCGATTCCTTAAAACTGGGAAGAATTCCCGCTGTCTGTGGGGATGCCCGGAAATTCACACTTTTTTACTGTTTCTTCACAGGCTGAGTGGCCCAGAGTCAGCATGAGAACACCATATATTACATCATCCCAGACTTCACACTCTGTAGAAGGAAAGCTTCAATGGCTCCTACAGTGCTGAAGGGCCCCAAGAGGGTGGGGCATACGGAGGGGCCATGGCAGGAGGCGGGGTGTGCTGCATAACTCCTGGGATCTGGCAAGGTGTATATTTGGAATGGTAGGAAGAGAGGGCATTTCATGAATCTTGCATCCACAGTAAGGACCAAGGAGAGGAAAGAGGACACAGTGAAGGAAAAGAAGGGGAATCTTAGTCCATGCCGCTGTAACAAAACACCACAGACTGTAATTTATAAATAATAGAAATGTATTGTCACATTTCTGGAGGCAGGGATGTCCAAGATCAACAAGGCAGTAGGGACTGGCCACGGTGGTTCATGCCTATAATCCCAGCACTTTGGGAGCCTGAGGCAGGAGGATTACTCCAGCCCAGGAGGTTGAGACCAGACTGGGCAACATTGTGAGACCCCATCTCTACAAATGCAAAAAGAAAATTAACCAGGCATGGTGGTGCACACCTGTAGTTCCAGCTACTTGGGAAGTTGAGTCAGGAGGATTGCTTGAGCCCAGGAGTTTGAGGCTGCAGTCAGCTATGATCATGCCACTGCACTCCAGCCTGGGCAACAGAGCAAGACCATCTCTAAAAATAAAAAAAATAAGACATTCCAACAGGTTCAGTGTCTGATGAGGGCCCTGTTCCTCATTGATGGTTACTTGTTGCTCCCACGGTGGAAGGGATAGAATGGTTCAAATCCACTCCTTCAAGGCCTTTTATAAGGACCCTAATCCTTTCCATGAGGCCTCTGCCCTCCTGACCTAATCACGGACCAAAGGCCCCACTTCTTAATACTATCACATTGGCAATTACATTCCAATATATGAATCTGAGGTAGGGAGGGCACATTCAGACCGTAAAAGAGGGAGGGTAGCACAGTGAAAACAAGGAGTCAACAAGGACTATTTGGGACAATTTCCTCAGGAAGCACAGGACAACTGGGTGCCTTCCTTTGCCAAATCTATACCTGCTGTAGGGACACTCCTCCTCACTTAGTATATGTTCCCACATTAGTATTTTAAAAATATGTTTCATGGCCGGGCACGGTGGCTCACACCTGAAATCCCAGCACTTCGGGAGACCGAGGCAGGTGAATCACCTGAGGTCTGGAGTTGAAGACCAGTCAGGCCAACATGGTGAAATTCCATCTTTCCTAAAAGCACAAGAATTAGCAGCCGGGCGCGGTAGCTCACGTCTGTAATCCCAGCATTTTGGGAGGCCAAGGCAGGTGGATCACGAGGTCAGGAGTTCAAGACCAGCCTGGCCAGCATAGTGAAACCCCATTTCTACTAAAAATAGAAAAAATTAGTCAGGCATGGTGGCGTATGCCCGTAGTCCCAGCTACTCAGGAGGCTGAGGCAGGAGAATTGCTTGAACCTGGGAGGTGGAGGTTGCAGTGAGCCAAGATTGTGCCACTGCACTCCAGCCTGGGTGACAGAGCAAGACTCTGTCTCAAAAAAAAAAAAGAAAAAAGAAAAAGAAATTAGCCGGGTGTGGTGGCGGGTGCCTGTAATCCCAGCGACTTGGGAGGCTGAGGCAGGAGAATCGCTTGAACCCAGAAGGTATAGGTTGCAGTGAGCAGAGACCATGCTATTGCACTGTAGCCTGGGCAACAAGCGTGAAACTCCACCGCAAAAAATAATAATAAAATAAATATAAAATAAAATAAAAATGTGTTTTCCTTTGTTCACATCCCTTGCACATAACAGGTTTTGATAAATATTTGTTGAATGAATAAATGCAGAACATGAGTCCCAAACTCACACAGCCCCAAATCCAAACAGGCATGAACCAAAGCGTAAGTCCATGGGGACATTTGGCACTTAAGCTAACTCTCCTTTCAGCGTTTTCCATGGTTCTGGTCCACCTTGAATTTCCTTACTGGCAAAAGCTTCCATTTGAAATGCAGATGAAGTCCAAGTTTCTTCTTGTTCCAGATGTGCTGCTACAGAGGGCGCCCTACCTGGCTGCCCAACTGATCGCCAGAAACAGCATTGGCCAGGGTATCATCAAGAAGGGACAGTGAATCTTAGTCTAGCCAAGTCTATACTCACAATGTTCTGGATTATGAATGCCCCAAATTGCATTTAAAATACAAACAAAATTGGCCAGGTGTGGTTAATGCCAATAATCCCAGGACTTTGGGAGGCCTCCTGGGAGGCCAGGAGAATCACTTGAGCCCAAAAGTTTGAGACCAGATTGGGCAACATAGTGAGACCCTGTTGCTATAAAAAAAATTTTTTAATTAGCAGGGCATGGTGGCATGTACCTGTAGTCCTAGTTACTTGGGAGGCTAAGGTGGGAGAATTGCTTGAGCACAGGAGTTCAAGGCTGTGGTGAGCTGTGATCACACCACTGTACTCCAGCCTGAGTGACAGAGGGAGATCCTGTAGATAGGTAGGTAGGCAGATAGATGGATGGATAGATAGATAGATAGATAGATAGATAGATAGATAGATAGATAGATACATACATACATACATACATAGACAGATATAGGAGGGAGTAGTCAGAATGATCATCAGCATAGTCCTGCTTTCCTATTTGTACTGTTCAATATTATACCTAGTTGGTCGGGTGCAGTGGCTCATGCCTGTAATCCCAACACTTTGGGAGGCTGAAGTGGGTGGATCACTTGAGGCCAGGAGTTCAAGACCAGCCTAGCCAACATAGCAAAACCCTGTCTCTACTAAAAATACAAAAAAAAATCAGTTGGGTATGGTGGCACACGCCTGTAATCCCAGCTACTCAGGAGGCCAAGGCAGGAGAATCACTTGAACTCGGGAGGCAGAGGCTGCAGTAAGCCGAGATCACACCACTGCACTCCAGCCTGAGTGACAGAGTGGAACTCTGCCTTAAAAAAAAACGAAAGTATACCTAGTTGAGTGGTGCTTTTTAAAACATAGATCACACCTATAATCCCAACACTTTGGGAAGCTGAGGTGGGTGGGTGGACGGCTTGAGCCCAGAAGTTTGAAACCAGCCTGGGCAACATAGTGAGACTCTGTCTCTACAAAAAAAAAAACAAAAACAAAAATTAAAAATTAGCCAGATGTGATGGTGCATGGCTGTGGTCCCAGCTACTCAGGAGGCTGAGGTAGGAGGACTGCTTGAGCCCAGCAGTTCAAGGCTGCAATGAGACATGACTGCACCACTGCACTTCAGCCTGGGTGACAGACTGAGACCCTGTCTCAAAATAAATAAAGATTAAAATAAAATAAATGTCATCCATGATTCACTGTTGACTGTGCTATTTCTTCTGGGTTATTTGCTCAAATGTCACAGAATGTCATGGTTCTGGAGGCTTAAGCAGGAGGAGTAACACTGGACTAATTTCAGCCAGTGAATTAACCCCCATTACCTCTCAGAACCATCTAACCCTGGGATATGTAAGAATGAGTGTATTATCTCATTCATGTAGGACCTGAGAGTATTTTCTGATTTTCCCATGACATTTATGTCTCCATTTTCCCTTTGCCGTGAAAAATATGGAGATCTTATTGTTTTGAGCAGAGTCATTGCAAGATTAGCAGAGAAAGATTGGTGGGCATAATCTGATCAGACGGTGACAGCATGAGTTTCTGATTATTAAAATACGTAACATTTCAGGTGATACTACGTTTTATATATAATCGTATATGTAATTATAGCCAGGCGTGGTGGCTCACGCCTGTAATCCCAGCACTTTGGGAGGCCGAAGTGGGCAGATCACAGGCTCAGGAGTTTGAGATCAGCCTGTCCAACATGGTGAAACCCTGTCCCTACTAAAAAAAAAAAAAAAAAAAAAAAATTAGCTGGGCATGGTGGCATGCGCCTGTAATCCCAGACATTCAGGAGGCTGAGGCAGGAGAATCGCTTGAACCCAGGAGGCAGAGGTTGCAGTGAGCAGAGATTGCACCATTGCACTCCAGCCTGGGTGACAGAGAAGACTCCGTCTCTCTCTCTCTCTCTCTCTCTCTATATATATATATATATGTGTGTGTGTGTGTGTGTGTGTGTGTGTGTGTATAATTATATAATAATCATGCAATAATTTTACAAAGATGTCTTGGTGTCAATTCAGTAAATACATACTATTTTGTGTGAAATATTTGCTGGAAGAGAAATGTTTAACAGAAAACTGACATATAAAACAAACTTTTTCAAGGAGTTTATGCTCTGAGAAAAAGGGATTAAAGTATCCAAATAATACAGGCAGATATAAGATTAAGGTAATAAGGGAGGAACAAACTGCCATTAGGGATCCCAAGGATGGAGAGATGATATTTGGCTGCAGGGGATTAAGAATATCATAATGAAAGTTGAGTAGAGCTTTTAGATAAGTTACGGATGGAAAAGAACAGAAAACACATTTTCACTGAACGTCAGGTGAGCTTATGAAATAACTCTGAAACTATAAGCTAGGACCAGAGTATCTGAAATCACTTCAGTTTCCACTTTTGAAGCAAACATAATCCTTTAAAAAATTAGCTAGGGCTGATGTAACACAGCCACAAACTTGGTGGCTTAAACAACAGAAATTTATTGTCTCACAGCTCTGGAGCCCAGAAGTCTGAGATTAAGATGTTGTCAGGGTTGGTTCCTTCTGAAGGCCGCAAGGGACACTGCTCCATGCCTGATCCCTAACTTGGTGGGGTCTGCCAGCGATCTTGCATTCCCGGATTGTGGACGCATCACCCCGAGCTCTGTTTTCACATTCACATGGTGCTCCTTCTCCCTGTGCGCATTTATGTCCAAATTTCCCCTTTTGATAAGGACACCAGTCATATTGGATTAGTGCCCACCATAATGACTTCATTTTAACATGATTCTCTCTGTAAAAACTATCTCCAAATGAGGTCACATTCTGAGGTACTGGGGGGTAAGACTTCAACCATTCTTTTTTAGGGGACACAATTCAGCCCATAGCAGTAATACACACATTCACACACACGCACAGTTTCATATAGCATGTGCCTTTTAACTTTCCCACCCCCCCAAGACAGGGTCTCAGTGTCACCCAGGCTGGAGTGCAGTGGTGCCAGTAGCTGGAACTGTAGGTGTGTGCCACCACACTCAGCTAATTTTTACTTTTTTTTTTTTTGTAGTGATGGTGGTTTCACCATGTTGCCCAGGCTGGTCTTGAATTCCTGGGCTCAAGAGATCCACTCCCCTCAGCCTCCCAAAGTGCTGGGATTACAGGTGTGAGCCACCACGCCCAATGCAACTGTCTTTTAAAAAGTGATGTTGAGAGTCAGGTGTTTATCCTAAATCAGGTCATGGAACATAACAGAAAAAAATATAAAAAGAAATGTTCTAGCTCAGTAGCTTCTCACATAGTTTACTGATGTAACTATCTGCCTTCAGACTCCCTCTCTCACAGTCTAAAGATGAACAGGTTGTACCTGAGATTAGAGAAAGTATAACAACTCATTTGTACGAAGCATTACAGTTTAGAAAGTATTTTCTCACACTGCATTTCATTTGATCTTCAATTCTCTCAAGACAATTAAGTCAACAAGGTAGATATCACATTACCAGCGAGCATATGAATGAATGAAGTCCAAGAGGGGTTCAGTGAAATATTTTAGGGCCCCACTTTAGATGAATACAGATGGCAACACAATTCAGGTGTTCTGAATTACAGCCCAGATATTTTTCATTCCATCATGATGTACCCAAAAAGAATGAAAGTACAGTTATCACTTTTATTTGTCCTTCATTTGGAAAAATTTGTCTCGGATGCAGCCTACTGAAGAGTGTATTGACTGATGATTCAGTTCCATTGATAAGATTATCTGGGAGTTCTTGGTATAGGCATGAGGAGAGTTGTAATTAAATAACTGGCAGTGGTATCACTATGGGACTGATGGGCAGAAACAAAGAGCTGCCTCTACTCGCAGAGCTAAAGGCTACCTTCATAACTATGAAAACAACATAGAAGTCGGCTCCGCATTTTTTGTGGGACTGAGTCGACTCTTGGTGGCAGATTGGTTTAGAAGCATGAATCTTGGATTGACTTATTCAGATGTTAGTCATATTATTTGTAGACCATCCATCAAAGGTCTTGCTTGTTTCCTTTTGGAATATTTAAAATACAAAGATTCTAATTCAATCCAGCAGAAAAAGCCCTTGTGCTGTAAATACAGGTAAATAACTGGGTCCAAAAGGCCACACCTCTCTGTTTTTTTCTTAATTTTTGTTGCTTTTCCTTTTTCAAAAATGTTAACATAAAACAATGTTTCTATTTATTGAGAAAAAACATTTGCCAAGAACCATGTTCAGCACTTTATATCAACCTTTCCAGACCATCCCATTTTACAGAATAACGGTAAGGCCCAGCTAGCTGGGGGGCTTCAGCCACGCTGGAATTTGAACCCAGACCTTTCTGACTCCATAGAACATTTTTATTTCTTTCTATGAGGGGAGGTAGGAAGGGAATGGGGTGTTGACAGCTTTACAGAGATGTAATTCACATTCCATATAATTAATCAGCTAGGGGCGAATAATCCAAAATACAGAAAGAACTCATATAACTCAATAACAAAAATATAATTCAATTTTAAAAATGGGCAAAGGACCTACATAGACACTTCTCAAAAGAAATTCGAATAGCTAACAGGTATATGAGTAAGTGCTCAACATCTCCAGTCACGATGGAAATGCTAATCAAACCAGGAGATACAGCCTCACATCTGGTAGAATGAATAGTATCAAAGGTCAAAGATAAGCGCTAGTGAGGATGAAAAGAGGAAGCGCTTGCATGCTGCTGGCAGGGATGTAAATTATGGAAAACAATACGGAGGTTCCCCCAAAAAATTGAAAATAGAAAAGTCTGGGTATATACCCAAAGGAATTGAAATCAAGATTGCAAAGAGATATCTGCACTCCTATGTTCATTGCAGCATTACTCAATGTCCTTTGGCAGATGAATAAAGATAGGGTTTATAAAAATACAATTAAATATTGCTCAGCCTTATCAAAGGAAGAAATCCTGCCATTCGGAACATGAAGGACATTATGCTGAGCAAAATTAAAATAGGCAAGACCACAGAAAGAGAAATACTGCATGATCATCTCATTTGTATGTGAAATCTGAGTCAAATCCATAGAAGCAGAGGGTAAGATGGTTGCCAGGGGCTGAGGGAAGGGGGAAATGGAGTGATATTGGTCAAATGGTACAAAGTTTCAGTGATACAAGATGATTTCTGGAGATCCAACGTACAGCACGGTGATGACAGCTCAGTACTGTATTACATACTTGTAATTTGTTTAGAAGATCTTAAATCTTCTCATCACACATACATACACAATGGTAATTATGTAGAGATAATGAAGATATTAATTAGCTTGACTGTAGTGATCATTTCAGAATGCATATCAAAACATCAGGTTGTACATCCTAAATCTATACATTCAGAGGTTTCAAGGAGAAAACAAGACTTTAAATTATCTGTATTTAGTTACTGCTAAAGTGTCTTAAAGTAGTAGTGATGAATAGTTATAAGTAGCAACCATATAAGCAAGCAGTCCTGTCAGACTGTTCCAGCACAGTATTTCAGCTCACTGCTTATATACAGGTGGTAGGGTTCATGTAGATCAAAATCACATCAAACTTGCTCAAAAGTTACATTCAAGCAGAATCTCATCAATGTTTAGGTGTAAGAGTACATCTGGTTATGGATTACAGAAGCATAATCACTAATCCTATCAGACTTTATCTCATGTGTAGGAAAAGGCAAGGACTGGGGTCACTTAAGGAATATAGTGACTCAGGCAAGAGACGTAGGGGTGCCCTGTGCTTTATGCTGTTTTGTCTTCAAGGCATCTTTCCAGAGAGTTGCATGTCGTCACAGGGTCAGGGGCTTTGTGAAATGACGCTGGCAGGCAGAAATGAGCAGACCTGGGTTCTTACCTTTGCTGCTTTGTCTCACTCCACCTGGCTCAGCGCTCGGCATGTAGTCAACACCGACTGCACTGGGAGGCCATACAGATACTATGTGAGAGTGTGATCTTTGGAACCACATTGATTGGGTTAGCATCCTGGTGCCAACACCTATGAGCTGTGACCTTGGCAAGTTACTTCATCTCCAATGACCTCATTTTCTTTATTGGTAAAATAGGGATAATTCACAGGACTGTGGTGGTTTTACAATGAAAGGTAAAGCCCAAAGTACTTGATGAATTTTAGCTATTACTGTTATTCATGGAAGCAGCTTAAACATCAGTGGACCTAAAAAAAGTTAAACAGGTGAATTGCACTAACAATTAGATAAGAACATTTGATGTAAAAATGTTGAGACAGCTTTGTATGGAAACCAAGAACATATCTACTCATTTCTTTATTCTCACCTCCATTTTCTTAGAGATCAAAAGAAATCATAATCCTATTTTATTGCTTTTGACGAAAAGTTTCAGAAAGCAGATCTTGGCCTATGCTTTCAGATGTTTTCCACATACTTTGGGAATTTCACTGCTAGAGTATTAGTCTTATACAGAACTCCTACACAACTGAATCATGGACTCGCAGCAGTAAAGCTACCCTATTTATGTTAAAAGTTAAACTTGGTTTATTTTGGCTCTGTGGAATGCCTACTCATTTTACATGTACTTTCTAAGTACTTCTTTATTGATAGACCTTTCTTATGAAGTAATATTGAAATATAAACTATTCACAAAGCACAATTTGTCCCCTAATCTTCTTGATGGTTTAGAATTAGTAGGAATATAAGCCAATGGGAAACGTGTGTCTCACCATCTAACTATTAGACTTGCTCTGAAGTTAGTGAGTTTTCATGGAACTCAATTACTAGTTATCCCAGCAGTAAATGTAAAAGCTGACATTTCTGAAGAAGCACTTATTCTACCAATTATCCCAACATATTATAAAGCTCAGCCCATAAACCAGGAAACTTGCTGTTGGCTTCTGCCTAGGTTTTCCCAGTGGGTTTACTGTGTGACTCAGGGATACTATTCCACTGGCGAGTTTCCTCCACTGTCCAGCTACATACCGCTGCATCCTAGTTTCCAAGAGAAAAAGGAGAGGGGACGCATGAGTTCTTTTTCTCCGAGACGGAGTCTCGCTCTGTTGCCAGGCTGGAGTGCAGTGACACTATCTCAGCTCGCTGCAGCCTCCACCTCCCAGGTTCAAGCAATTCTCCTGCCTCAGCCTCCTGAATAGCTAGGACTACAGGTGCACACCACCAAGACTAATTTTTTTTTTGGTATTTTTAGTAGAGAAAGGGTTTCACCATGTTGGCCAGGATGGTCTCAATCTCTTGACCTCGCGATCTTAGACTGCTGTGCCAGGCACCAAAAAGCCGAGAGCCTTTTGAAGTGAGGCCAATGCCAACTGAAAAGAGCGAGCCCTCCCTACTGCTACAACCCAAATTAGTCCTCTAGAGCAAAAGGTCTCTCTCTAGCAGGAGGTTATTTTGCCCCAAACTGTCATGTCTTTATACTGAAAAAGAAGAGTTTCTTTTCTTTTTTTTTTCTTTTTGAGACAGAGTTTAGTTCTGTTGCCCAGGCAGGAATGCAGTGGCGCGATCTTGACTCACTGCAACCTCCACCCAATCGATTCTCCTGCCTCAGCCTCCTGAGTAGCTGGGATTACAAGTGCCTGCCACCACGCCCAGCTAATTTTTGTATTTTTAGTAGACACAGGGTTTCACTGTGTTAGCCAGGCTGTTCTCAAACTCCTGACCTCATGATCCACCCAACTAGGCCTCCCAAAGTGCTGGGATTATAGGCGTGAGCCACCGCACCTGGCCGAGAAAGAGTGTTTTCTAAATCCTTCTCTCTTTTCAAAATTCCTCAACAGAACTCATCACCAATATATTTCTTCATGGTGGTATACCTAAAATTGATTAATTAGAATATAAAAGAATATAAATTCATTTCACAGCACCACAAGTTATAGTTTATTACACAATAGCCAGAGGCAAAGTATTTGCAAACAATAACTGCTGTAGAACTATATTCTCTAATATTTTGTCATTTGAAGAATTATTCTTTAACAAATGTAACATTTAACATTACAAAAAAGAAAACAGACAAAGTTACAAAGAGCAAAGGCAGTAATACTGTTTCTCTAGCTATGAATAATACAAAAATATAAAAATATATAAAAATAAGTTTTTTGTAGTAATATAAGCTTCTTAATACATAACACATAACTACATAAACACATTCAATAACTATCTACTGAGCTACTTACTGTGTAGCTACTACTGTGAAATAACTAAAATTCAGTATGAGAGTCTTGGATTTACAATACTGTATTTTTTCACAGATCTCTTCATCCGCTTAATTTTCTTCCCTAAGATTTGGTGATCTTGCTTTAAAATATACCGAAAATATCTACAACCTAAAAAGTAAAGCAAAATAAAAAGTTTTAATACTCATCACATTTTCACATTTTTCAAGTATATTTCTACATTTTTAAATTTTTGCTTTAAGTTTAGCACACTAATGACTATGAAAATAGATTTATTTGTATTATCAATATGTCCTAAGCATATTCTCAGCTGTGCCCAATGAAATATATTTCTTCCTATATACAAAAAGGGGTATTTGCATTAGCAATATGGCGAAAGTATATTCTCAACTGTGCCAATGAAATATATTTCTTCCCATACACAAAGATGTTTGTAATCCATCATAATTAAAGCATAGACTTTAGCTTGTTTTCTACCTTTCCTCCTACACCCTAGTGATGGTGATAGGTGTATTATATACAGTCACATATTAAATGAGCCTTCTGCAAAAGCACATTTGTACAGCTTTCTTCTCAATGTTAGCTTGTAAATCAGTCAAAGTTACATTCATAACAGTAAGAAAGTTCTCTGTAGAAAATCTTGGTGTGAAGGATTAGAATAAACAAATCATAGGTTAGAAATGGTCAAACATTATCTATTCATTCTAGCCATGTAGCGAGCAGCAAGGTGGAGACCACGTAGCTCTGACAGAGGGGCCTCGTGCTCGTTAGAAGTTCCACCTGCTCTTCATAGTCTTACAACACACAGGACTGTCAAGCATTTGTCAAATATTTCAGACAAATGAATCATATTTCCATAAGAAAAACGTAAACTGGATATTGAGGATTTTTAGAGTTGGTAAATGAATAAGACCATAAATCACATAAGAAAAATTAATTTCATTACAGTTTCAGCTTGTATGCATCCATCTTACCTGAGAAAATGCAAGGACATATACTGTATCTATAGTAACCATTTTTTATTATTCCTGAAACTAGTATGCCAGAATTGCTAACATTTTTGTTTTGTTGTTTTTCCTGAGATGGGGTCTCACTATGTGACACAAACTGGTCTCAAACTCCTGGGTTCAACCAATCCTCCCACCTCAGCCTCCCAAGTAGCCAGGATTACAGGCGCACTGCATGCCACCACACCCAGCTAGTAACATTTTACTAGCTGGGAAGCAGTGGTGTCTGTAGTATCACCAAAATAATTTGTGTTTCTAAACATATCATACTACCTTAGTAAAAAACAAAATATTTTGCACACAAATTTTTGCCTGTACCTATACAGAAAGCTGAAAAGAACTTCGTTCCCACCCTAACAGAGAAAAAGCTTTAAAAACTACAAATATTAACTCTCAAGTCCATGAGAGCTGAAGTCACAGGGCAACCAAGTAGCTTCAATCCCAACAAAGAAAGGCCCCTCCAAGGAGAAACGGGCCTGGCTTGCTTTTAGCGAGACATGGAAAGAAAGAGAGCCATCATACCCCACTCTAAGCACAAAGCAAAGGCAGACCATGCCTAGAATTTGAATCCTATAAAGTAAGGTTGGTAACCAGAGCAAGAAGCAAGCCCAGCTTAACTAATGAATAGACTCATTTAACCCCACACTAACAGCCTGAGAGGAGATGTGGCTCTTGCGGGAGTAACTGATGCCTCATATTTGTAGAGCACTTTAGAAATTACGAAGCACTTTGATGGGATGTTCACATGATACTTACAATAATAAGACGGGTGTTACAATGCCCACTTCACAGAAAAGGCTCCTAAAAGTTAATTGCTTGATCTAAGTTACATAGCAAGTGAGTGAGAGAATTGGAAAATTAATCCAGATCTTTCCTTTTTTTTTTTTGTTTGAAGGAGTCTCGCTCTGTCGCCCAGGCTGGAGTGCAGTGGCATGTTCTTGGCTCACTGCAACCTGCAACCTCCACCTCCCATAACCCAGATCCTTCTACTCTGCTCAAAGAGACCTGTTGATAATTGTGCTAGATGCCTCTCTACTCATAAAGTAGTAGAAAAATGACAATCCAAATCACCTTTCTGTTCCTTGTCATCAGTGTATTAGAGAATTTTTATTTTCTTCTTAATCAACATTTTATTACATTCACTGAGACTACTAATTCCAAAATAACAGAAACTATATTCAAAAATGAATTGGAGAATCTCTTCAGGACACCTTAAGCTCCCTAGCAATGGACTGCTTACTAGTGGTCACTATAAGATTTATTTTCTTCGTTTCTGGACATACTCTGTGATAGTTTCATTTCGGTACTGGCCACCTTTTCAATATTTCAGTGGTAGAAAGCAGGTAAGAGTTTTACCACCCAAAATATTTTCTTTGAAGAAAAAAATCAATATTCCTTTTCTCTGAAGATAATTTTTTTCATATGCTAGTAGAAGGTATTCTTTTTCTTAAGTGGAGGAAATGTTTCGTGCTTACAGAAATAGACAAGTAAATATTGGTATAATATGAAGCTATTAAAGAACAGTGAGGTCAATAAAGAATATTTTGATACTTGAAAATATCAGTAAACTTTCTATAAAACAAGGCTAAATGGTCAATTCTTGTGAAAAGTTTGTATCATGTATCTTAATGACCCCTAACAACACTCAAGTCAGGAGACGAAAACCATTCATAATCAATGATATGAAATCACTGCTTCTAATCTAAGCACATGACCTGGTCCCAACTCAGGATTCACTCTTCCATTAAGCAGTTACGTCTTAAGCACCTAGTATTTTTAGGTACCACATTAGGTAAGCTCTAAATGAATTATTCCAAACAGCCAAAAGCTATGTCTAGATAAAACGAAAACAAAAACATGTACCTTTTCCTAACAGTAATCCAGCCACAAAAGCTTTCTCACAGGCCAAAGCTGTATCCTCCTTCCAATCACTTTTTGCCCAAAAGTAGCTGAAATGAAAGCTTGGCCACCAGTTTTTCCTGGAGTTCCACTCGTCTTGAACCCACGCAAGGTGGTTTCTGGAAAAGAAAAATGTCAAAAGAGAGGGTCAATGATGTGAACAAATCTGTATTACCAGAATTTAGACTTAGAGTCTACAGAAAGATGACAAGGAAGATGTTTCCAAGCTAAATTCTGAATATGGCCAAGGCATAACACATGATTGGCAACAACAGGAAAGCAAATCCTTTTTTGTTCTCTTCTATCTCCATATCCCATTTTCCATTTCACTAAACAGACAGTTTAGCACAGTGTCTTCGAGTCTGTGCTAAGACACAAAGCCAGACTCCTGGATTCAAATATCAGCTCTTCCATTTACTATGTATGTGATCCTGGGCAAGTTGCTGAACGTCTCTGAGCTTCAGTGCCGTTGAGGACATTAGCAGTACTGATCTCATAGGATGTTATTAAGATTAAACTATTCCAGTAGTAGGGTACAGCAGGTCTTATATAAAGCTCTTTGCATAGTGTCTGGTACATAGTAAATATTCAGTCAACATTATCTATTACTATTACTTAAGTAAAAGCTTACTTAAAATTATATGCTGCCATGAATGACTATCCAAATTAAGATGCCCTTATTATACAAATACATGAACAAATAGGTTAAACTGTTAAGTGCAGGCAATTCTATGTGTCAGTGAATAATTTATTCATTGCATATATTTAAGATATACAACATGTTTTATATACATAAACTTTTTTGTGTGGTGGGAACACCTGAACTCTACTCATAGTAAATTTCCTATATGCAATACAATATTAACTACAGTATGTGTTGCACATTAGATCTCTATAATTTAATTGAGCAAATGCTTATTGGCACCCATGTGCCCCCTATGGTAGAACAAACAGCAGTTCGAAAAAATGAGCCTCTTTGCTTTCAAGGACCTTATAATCTAGTAGTTTATTCAGTGCTTGAGATTTAGAAAATGGTTTACAGTGAGTGCGTCAACACACGACACCAAAACCATTTTATAAACAGCACTGTCCCATCAAGACAAGTCAGATCTGAAGCCTGAAACAAGTTCCAACTGATACTGAATTGCCTAACAACTAAACTGGATATAATAAATATATGAAACAGTTTTGTGATATCCCTTCTTCTCACACACTAAGTAAAAATAACAGGAAATTCATTTTCCTTTACTCAAAATATGACACTAATAATATTATAATCAGAGGTACACTTTTAGATACCCAGGTCACAATGGATTTAATGAGTACTTGTTGAATGAATAGTGTATGATGATCTTGTGAGGTCCTAAAAATACTCACTGAAAAAATGATCAAACACAGGTAGAAGGAAAGCTGCTTCCCATGTGATCTTACAAGTTAATGACGCACAAATCACGAGTCATTAGCAAAGAGTGATCCCTGCTAGTCTTTATTTCCAACTGGAAAACACATACGTAGTCCTTAGCAAACAGCAGTGCTAAGCACAGGATTTATTTTGATGGCATAAAAAAAAATTGATAGAATTTTTGTATGTTCCCCTTATGACTCTGTATTTCTTTGCTTCAGAAGAAAATGTACTCAGAAAACAGCTAAAGACACAGTTCAAAAAAATCCAAAAACATAAGTAAAGATCTTTAAAAATTGACAGATATTAGCTAAAATATTGGGAAATATTATTTATGATGACCTAGTAATAAATACTGTATGTTTCTTACCCCATTAAAGTCTTTTTCAGATATTTTGCCAAGTATTTCCAAGCAGTTATATTCTTAGTGCATCCGGCAAAATCTAAGACTCCAAATAATACCTCCAACCCCAGTTTATGGTGTTCTTCTTTTTCTGCAATGGTTGTAACAATTCAAGTTTACATAAGGTATTGAAATGTACAAAGCTAAAATATACATGTATATATTTTATCAACTGTATATATACTTTACATATATGTTGTTGATAAAATGTTGAATTATAAGCCTTCTGGTTAACAGTTTTTAAAAATTCATTATGCTTTTACTCCTGCAATGAATCTGAAAAACTCAATAAAAATTCCTGCTAATGAGGTAATGGTGGTGAGTCTGATCTCAATGTGGGTTACACTCCTCTACTGAGAACATTACTTAAAGTACCTGCCCTGTTTGGGCATTTTATACATGTTCTTTTATATTCAGAGAGGAACCCAGGCAGTCCTAGGACAAGTTTGGGCTTAGCCAACTTATTTCCTTCTATGGTGTGCTGAAATCTAGTAGGGATTAAAATGGAGTGAATTATATAAAATCGAGCCATTTCTCTTTTGCAAACTACTGCCTTCACCTTGTATGACAGGAGTAGGCAAACTTTTTCTATAACGGCCCAGATAGCAAATATTTTAAGCTTTGCAAGGCATACAGTCTCTGTCACAACTACACAGTTCTGTCACTATAGTGCAAAAGTAGCCACAGGCAATACATAAACAGATGGACATCAACAGAACTTGATTTATAAAATCAGGCAAGGGGTGGATTTAGCTGATGGGCCATAGTTTCCTGGTCCCTAGTCTATAGCTTGTCTACACAAGGTAAAAAACAATATTTATTACCTGATTTTCTAAGTAATGTATGGAATTCCAACATCAATTTATGAGATGGTACAATCTGATATAAAATCTGAAAGAAAGAACAGTCTTGTAATTTTTACATACTTGTAAAAGCATTTCTCAGATTTCAGCTTACTTTCAAAATAAAGTTTTTACTATCTAATATGCTCTCCATAAGTTTATTAAGTATTTTTAAACTACCTTGCTTTTTATCTAGTTTCAATCTAAGTATTGAAAAGTATTCTCTGTAAAGCTGGTTTTTTTTTTTTTTTTTTTTTTTAAGTCCCTGCTAACAAGACAGGAGAATCGAGGGAAATAGGCAGGGACTTTTTATTTGCTCCTTATATACATCTATATTGTTTACCATGCTCAACAACTTAAAACAATTTATTTCAGAAGCCAGGACTGAAGGAAAAAAAGAAAAAAATCAATTACCACAGAGAAAATATACTTATTTACTAAACAGAAGAGATCACAGAATATTTATATAAAGCAAAAAAACTAAAAAGGCTGGGAGTTAATTTCACAGATTGTGCTCAGGAACAGTTTACTAAGGGTATATGAGTAAATATTTTAACAAACTTTCACACAATGAAAAAATTTCTCTTTTAAAAAACAGAAAGAACTATTTTTATGAATATTCAAAAAATGGAATTCAAAATAATACTGTATTTTTCATTTTAATACATTTAATTCTAGAAATGAATTCATTCTGCTTACTAAAGTACTTTGACCTTACATTGAAATAATTTCCAACAAAATTAAAAGTAAATTTTGTTAATTTCTGTTAATCGTTTTTAAAAAGATCAATCAAGATCAATACACCAATATCAGAGAATATTATTGAAATTCGGTTCCTATGAAAGCCACATTTGTCTCATGATTTTATAGAATTGTTTAAGGCTCAATTCACTTTTTTTTTTAATTGAAATATAACATGTAGCAGAAGTGTATACAAATCATGGCATCCAGTCAGTTTTCACAAAGTTAAACACTCAGGTAACCAGCACCCAGATCAAATAATAGCACATCACCAGAACGCTAGAAATCCTCCATTAGTTTTGAAAATTTCTTAGTCATGAACCCTTCAAATGTTAGGGTTTTTAAAAAATTAGTTTGCTTGCTTTTGCCCTGTTCTATTCAGAGGTACTCCACCTCGGACTCCAATGACAAATATGTCAGATCTTTTCACCAATTCACTTGTATGCTCGTTTCTGCACCTTTCATCCTTTTTGTTCTCCATGGTTTAGCCTGGTATTTTCTGTGCAGTTCATTAATCCTCTCTTTTGCTATGTTCAATCTGCTATTAAACCCATGTATTGAGATCTTAATTCCAAATACTGTATTTTTCAAAAGGAAAAACAGAATTTCTCTGAATCTATCTTGTCTTGAATATAAATGAGGTAAGTATTCAACAGTTATTTTCTGTAGCCTTTTTAAAAATCTTTTCAAAAACACCATTAGTGATTGATAACCTGAATGAAAGCACAGTCTTGCTTTTGTTTTAAACACAATCCTTAACATTTTTTAATATAAATGAGCCAAAAGCTATCTTAACAGAGTAAAATAAAAATAGCAACTTCAAAGGTATTGTTTAGTCCAGCCTGGGCAACATAGCAAAAGCCCGTCTCTCCAAATATACAAAAAATTAGCCAGGCATGGTGGCATGTGCCTGTAGTCCCAGCTACTCGAGAGGCTGAGGTGGCAGAATCACCTGAGCCGGGGAGGTGGAGGCTACAGTGAGCCTCACATGTTCATGCCACTGCACTCCAGCTTGGGCAACAGAGTGAGACCCTGTTTCAAACAACAACAACAGCAAAGGATTATTTAGTAAAACAAAGCCTGTTGAAAAATTTATAAAACATAGTTTTCACATCTGAAGGTTTGATAATGCCAATTTTGATCATGAAAAGTATAAAGATAATCGGCCTTTTAAAAGAAAACAGAGAGAAGAACTTTTCTCTGTCATTTCTTTAGGTTGAAAAGGACCTTTGTCTTTCATCCCTAAAATGCCATTACTAAAAACTGAACACAAAATATACAAATAATTCCTATACTTTAACAACAAAAACCAAACAACCCAATTGATAAAAGGGCAGAGGACTTGAACAGACATTTGCCAAAGATGATAAACACATGGCCAATAAGCACATGAAAAGATACACATCACTAGACATTAGGGAAATGCAAACCAAAACCACAATCAGGCACAGAGACCACTTCACACCCACTAGGATAGCGGTCCCCAACCTTTTTGGCACCAGGTACTGGTTTCGTGGAAGACAATTTTCCCACAGACCAGGGTGAGGGTCGAGGATGGTTTCAGGATTGCATTATTTATGCACTTTACATTTACTGTGCACTTTATGTTATTACATTATAATATATAATGAAATAATTATACAACTCACCATAATGTAGAATCAGTGGGAGCCCTCGCTTTCCTGCAACTGGATGATCCCATCTGGGGGTGATGGGAGACAGTGACAGATCATCAGGCATTAAATTCTCATAAGGAGCATACAACCTAGATCCCTCGCATGTGCAGTTCACAATACGGTTCGGGCTCCTATGAGAATCTAATGCCACCGCTGATCTGACAGGAGGCAGACCTCAGGTAATGCTCACTTGCCTGCCACTCACCTTCTACTGTGTGGCCTGGTTCCTAACAGGCCACAGATACTGGTCATAACGGTCCATGACCCAGGGGTTGGGGATCCCTGTCCTAGGATATCAATGATCAAAAAAGGGGATGGAGAATAGAAGCTGTTAGCCAGGATGTGGAATTGCTGGTGGGAATGTAAAATGTGTAGCTGCTGTGGAAAACAGTTTGACAATTCCTCAAAAAGTTAAAGAATTATCATATAATCCAGCAATTTCACTCCTAAGTACACACCCAAAAGAAGTGAAAGCAGGGACTCAAACAAATACCTGTACACTAATCTTTAGAGCAGTATTATTTATAATAGCCAAACAACGAACACAACCCAAATGTCTACCAAAAAATGAATAGATAAGCAAAATGTTGTGGGTATATAAAATGGAATATTATTCAACCTTAAATAAAAATGGCCATTCTGATATATGCTACAACATGAACCTTGAAAACATCATGCTAAGTGAAATTAGCAAGACACAAAAGGACAAATGTTATATGATTCCACTTATATGAGGTACTAAAATAATCAAATTCACAAAGATGGAAATTAACATAGAGGTTTTCAGGGGCTGGGAAGAGTGGGCAATGAGTTACTGTTTAATGAATAGTTTCTACTTGGGATAATGAAAACATTCTGGAATAGACAGTGATGGTGGTTGCACAAAACTGAATGAATGTACTTAATGCCACTAAATTATGTGCTTTAAAAATGATCAAAATGGTAACATTTATTTTTGTATATATTTTCCCACAATTTAAAATGTTAAGCAATATTATGTACAACCACCCCATGAAACACTTAGCGACAAATTTAACAAAAGACATACACTAAAAACTACAAAACAGTTCAGAGATATTAAAAACCTAAATAAATGGAGAGACATGCCATGTTTACACTTTGGAAACCTCAATACTGTTGAGATGTCAATTCTCTCAAACTGATCTATAGATTCAAAATCTCAGCAAGACCTTTTTGTAGCAACAGATAAATTGATTATACAATATACATGGAAAGTTAAAGAACCTAGAAAAGCCAAAAGCAATTTTGAAAAAGAACAAATTTGTATGACTTTCATGATATGATTCCAAGACTTGCTACAGAGCTACAGTAATCATGTTAAGGCCATATGAGATATTTCTACACACTCACTAGAATGGCAATAATTCAAATTTAAAAGACCTACAATACCAACTACTGGCAAGGATGTGAAGAAACTGAATTTTCATATATCGATGTGGAAATATACATCACTAGAACACAACAGACTTCATATACAGCCTACTGGTTTTCAACAAAGTTCCAAAGATACTAAATGGAGAAAGGAGAGTCTTCAATATAATGCTGGAACAACCATATGGGAAAAAATAAACCTTGATCTTTGCCGCACACTATCCACAAAAAAATAGCTAAAAATCTACCATGACCTAAACATAAAACTATATAACACATCTAGAAAAAAAAAAAAAAAAGAAGAGAGTCTTCATTATCTTGAGATAGGCAAAGATTTCTTAGACAAAAAGCACTAACCATAAAAGAAAAAAAATGTATAAACTGAACATCAAAATTAGAAGTTTCTACTCTTTGAAAGATACTATTAAGGAAACCAAAAGGCAAGGCACAGAGAGAAAATATTCATAATTAATATTATTCACAAAGGACTTATATCCAGATTATATAAAAATTTCCAAATCAGTAAGAAGACAATTGATCCCCCCAAAAATAGACTAAGTAGTTGAACACTTGACAAAAGAACATATGGGAATGGCCAATAGACATATTAAAAGATGCTCGACATCATCAGTCATTAGGGAAATACAATTTAATGCCACGTGAGACACCACTATATACACCCACAAGAGGCTATTATTCAAAAGACCTCCAATACCAAGTGTTGGCACAGATGTGAAGAAACTGAATTTTCATATTGATGTGTGAATGTCAATGGTACAGTCACTTCAGAAAACAGTTGGGCAGTTTCTTAAGAAGTTAGGCACATACTTTCCTTACTACTCTTAGGCAGCAACTCCTCTCTCAGGTAGCTACCCAAGAAACATGAAAATATATGTGTATACACAATCTTGTACATGAATTTTCTCAGCAGCATCATTCACAATAGCCAAAAAGTAAAAAATTACTCAAACGTCCATCAAGTGAATGTATAAAAATGAAATACTATTCAGCAATAACAAATTACTAATATACACAATAACATGGATGCATCTCAAATATGTTATGCTGAGCAAGAGAAGCCATATTAAAATGACTACATAAGAGTCCATTTATATGAAATTCTAGAAGAGATAAAAATTAATCGGCCGGGCGCGGTGGCTCAAGCCTGTAATCCCAGCACTTTGGGAGGCCGAGGCGGGTGGATGACGAGGTCAGGAGATCGAGACTATTCTGGCTAACATGGTGAAACCCCGTCTCTACTAAAAATACAAAAAACTAGCCGGGCGTGGTGGCGGGCGCCTGTAGTCTCAGCTACTTGGGAGGCTGAGGCGGGAGAATGGCGTGAACCCGGGAGGCGGAGCTTGCAGTGAGCCGAGATCAAGCCACTGCACTCCAGCCTGGGAGCACAGCGAGACTCCGTCTCAAAAAAAAAAAAAAAAATTAATCTATAGTGATAATAAGCAGATGAGTGATTGTCTGGGGCCATGGGTATGGGGCAAAGGGAAATGAAAGGCATTCCGGGGTGACAGAAATGTTCTCTTATCTTGATTAGAATGGTGGTTCATGAATGTAATGCATCTAAGCATATACTTAAAATAAGTGTGTTTACTCTCTGAAAATTAAATTCCAATAAAGTTGATTTTCAAAAAATATCAGTGCGAACAAGACTTCTGATCCTCTCTCCTCAGTCTCACCCAGGCAGCAGGGGATAGTGTGAATGATACATACATGGAGATGGCAGCTGGAGCCAACTTTCTGTTTATCTCAGTGTACTGTATATTATTGTCATTTTCTGTGGATGCTATAAAAGTTAGAAAGCAATGGCCTAAGAGTGTTTTAATGTAGATTCCCAACCCTGTTCAAACATTGAGATAAAAATTCTATACCTTAAGCACACTTATCATTTTTGATCTTGGTGCCTTCTGTCTCTTTAGAAAGTTGTATAAGTAGATATGGGCATTTGGATTTGATGGAAACTTTTCATCATATGCATAATTAGTGAGTACCTCTTGGGCTCCATCTCGATCCCCATAGAATTCCAGCATCTATATAAAATAAATCATAATACCTTAGCTGAATTCTGTAAGACAGCTGTACGAAAGATAATACACAGCATAAGTTTACTGATGGGTATTTTTTAAAAATCACAAAACTGACAGGGTTCCCATTTTTTCCCTATATTTTGTTACTACTAATAAAAAATGCAGCCACCTCAACATAAATTCTCTTCCTATAAAAAATAAGAGTCCTCAAAGCAGGGAACACTAATGCTTGAAAATGTGATGCAACTAACCTCAGTGCCCTACATCACTGCAGCCACAAAAGGAGTGCACAAGAATTGTAGTTGCTTTCATTCTGTTCCCATCCTTACACAGGAATTTCCAGGTTATGATTTTGGAGATTATCTTCTGACAACACAATTATCAATTCGCCACTCAATAACTTTCACAAAGCAAATTATTTATTATTCCTAGTGCCTAGCACCAAGGCCCTCAGTCCTTTTACGACGACTCTGGGATGACAGGACATTCTTACGAACTTCCAAAAAGTCATCATTCTTTATCTCATATATTATGACCCTCTTTTTCAGATTTTTGTCCTCTTTCCTTCTATATCCCACCAAATCATAAAATATCTTACTGTGTTTCTTTTAAACTCAACAAGAATAAGATTGAATTAACATTTACAACTATACAGCTATTTATTTTATAGATACTTGGCCATGATGGGTTATACAGTGGTGAAAATAAACAAATTCAGACCAAAAACGAGACATAATATTTTTGTTTCCTTTTAAATAATTTTTTCCATTAGTTTCTTTCTGATCAATAAAGATTAGGCATGGAGTCTTTGTAAAGGCTTTTGACAAAATAAAACCAATACATTTTATGAAAATTCTACTTACTTCTACATAACTCTTCACAAAAGGGTCCCAAACTCCAGGAATTTTAATCAATGCAGAAATATTTGCAGACGTCTTCCAGCTGTGGTTGAACACATCCTGGGCTACTGCGTTGTAAGCATAATCATCCTTATCTGCCCAAAGATAAAAGGTTTTTTAACATTCATTAAATATTGAGGACTTCTATTAAAGTAGTAATTTAAAAAGCTACCCGCGAGAAAAACTCAGCTCCTGATAGCTACAACGGTAAATTTCAACAAATATTTAAAGGAAAATACTAATTCTTCACAAATTCTCCCAAAAAAGGACAGAAGAGAATACTTCCTAACTTATTCTAAGCCAGTATTACCATGATACCAAAACCAAACAAAGACAACACAATAAAACTACAGATCAGTGTCTCTTATGAATATAGCTGCAAAAATATTTAACAAAACATTAGCAAACTGACTCCAGCAACATATAAAAAGCATTATACATCATGTCCAAGTGGGATCTATACTAGGAATGCAAGGTTGGCTTAACATCTGAAAATCAATTAATGCAAATAATAAAATAGAGATCTATTGATCTAAACCAAATCAAAAGAATACAGGACCAAAACCACAAGATAATCACAATAGAGGCAGACAAAGCATCTGAAAAAACACAATAACCCTTCATGATAAAAACACTCAACAATGTAGGAATAGAAGGAACTTCCTCAATCTGATAAAGGGCATCTATGAAAAACTCATAGCTAACACTGAACTGAATGATAAAAGATTGCATGCTTTCCCCCTAAAATCAGGAATAAGACAATAAGTCTTTTCTCACTACTTTTGTTCATTATATTGGTGGTTCTAGCCAGGACAATTAAGTAAGAACATAACAAAAAGATATCCAAGATTGGAAAGGAAGAAGTAAAACTATCTCTATTTGTAGATGACATGATCTTGTACACAGAAAAATCCCAAGAATCCACTAAAAATTTACTGAACTAATAAATGAGTTCACAAAGGTTGCAGAGTACAAGATCGATACACAATAATCAACTGTGTCTATACACTTCCAATGAACAATCAGAAGATAAAATTAGGAAAACAATGCCATTTGCAAAAGCATCAAAAGTAACAAAATGGGTATAAATTTTACAAAAGAGATGCAAAATTTTACTCTGAAAAGTGATACTGTTGAAAAAATTTTTTAAAGACCTAAATGAATGAAACGACACTCTATGTTCAGTTGAAAGACTTACTATTGTCAAATTGATCTACAGATACATGTAATTCTTACCAAAAACTCAGTTGGCCTTTTTGCATAAGTTGAGAGGCTGATTCTATAATTCATATGAAAATGCAAGGAACCAAAGAAGAACAAAAAAGACAGAGTTGGGGAATGTACTCTATGATTACGGCCAGACATGGTGGCTCATGGCTATAATCCCAGCACTTTGGGAGGCCGATGTGGGTGGATCACCTGAGGTCAGGGGTTCGAGACCAGCCTGACCAACATGGTGAAACTCTGTCTCTACTAAAAATACAAAAAAATTAGCTGGGCATGGTGGCGCACGCCTGTAGTCCCATCTACTTGGGAGGCTGAGGCACAAGAATCGCTTGAACCTGGAAGACACAGATTGCAGTGAGCTGAGATCATGCCACTGCACTCCAGCGTGGGTGACATAATAAGACTTGGTCTCAGGAAAAAAAAAAAAAATTACTACGAAGTTGTAGTAACCAAGACTGTATGATATGGGTACAAGGAGAGACATATGTAGATCAATGGAAGATTCAGAGTCCAGAAATAAACCTCCACATTTATAGGTAACTAATTTTCTTTTGTGTATGTTTAAGACAGGGCCTCACTGTCTCCCAGGCTGGACTGCAGTGGCATGATTTCAGCTCACTGCAGTCTCACTCTACCTCCTGGGCTCAAGTAAACCTCTCACCTCAGTCACCCAAGTAGCCAGGACTACAGGCACATGCCACCACACTCAGCTATTTTTGTATTTTTTGTAGAAATGCAGTTTCACCATGTTGCCCAGGCTGGTTTCAAACTCCTGAGGGCTTATGCGATCTACCTGTCTTGGCCTCCCAAAGTGCTAGGATTACAGGCATGGCCACTACTCCCAGCTGCTAACTAATTTTCAATAAGGGTGCCAAGACAATTCAGTGGGAAAATAATAGACTTTTCAATAAATGCTACAACAACTGGATATCCGCATACAAAATAATGAAGTTGGGCCCCTACCCACTTCATAAAAATTAACTCAAAATAAATCAAAGGCCAAAATATAAGAACTAAAACTTTAAAACTCTCAGAAGAAGTAAAAATCTTTGTGACCTTAGAGTAGGCAATAGCTTCTTAGATGTGATACCAAAACTACAAGCAACAAAAGAAAAAACAGTTAAATTAAACCTCATCAAATGAAATACTTTTATGCTTCAAAGGACACCATAGAGATAGTGAAAAGAAGGCCAGGCACAGTGGCTCAAGCCTGTAATTCCAACACTTTGGGAGGCTGAGGTAGGCAGATCACTTGAGGTTAGAGGTTTGAAACCAGCCTGGCCAACATGGTGAAACCCCATCTCTACTAAAAATACAAAAATTAGCCAGGCGTGGTGGCAGGCACCTATAATCCCACCTACTCGGGAAGCTTGAGGCAGGAGAATCACTTGAACCTGGGAGCCAGAGGTTGCAGTGAGCTGAGATTGCACCACTGCACTCCAGCCTGGGTGACAGAGTGAGACTCTGTCTCAAAAAATAGTAATAGTAAAATAAAATTAAAAGATAGTGAAAACCCACAGAAAAGGTGAAAATATTTCCAAGTCATGAATCTGATATATCTGAGAAGAGAATTCTGTCTAGAACAACTAAAGAACTCTTACAACAACTCAATAATCTAAAAGCAGGTAACTCAATTAAAATATGAGCAAAAGATCTGAAAAAAATTTCTCCAAAAATGATATACAAATGGCCCATAAGCACATGAAAAGATGCTCAACATCATTAATCCCCAGGAAAATGCAAATAAAAACTACAAGATGCCAATTCACACCCACCAGGATGACTATAACGGAAAAGACAGATAATGGCAAGTGTTGGTGAGGATGTGGAGAAATTTGCACCCTCATACACTGCTATTGCGGATGTAAAACAGTGCAGTTGCTTTGGAAAACAGTCCAGTGGTTCTTAAAAAGGATAAACTTAAGAGTTACATGACCCAGCAATTTCCCTCTTAGGTATATACCCAAAAGAAATAAAAACACATGTCCATACAAAAACTTGTACATAAATGTTCACAGCAATGTTATTCGAAATAGTCAAAAGTAGAAACAATCTAATTGGCTCATCAACTGATGAATGAACCTAAGATGTGGTATCCACAATGGAATTCTATTCAATAATAGAAATGAAGTACCATTACATGCTATAACATTAAAAACATGCTTTCTTTGTCAAAATTTTCTGTTAGGGAAAAAAAAACAAAAACATATTATGCTAAGTAAAAGATCACATACTGTATGATTCCATTTGTATGAAATGTCCAGAATAGGCAAATCTCTAGAGGCAGAAAGCAGATTAGTGGTTGCCTAGGACTGGAGGGGTGGGGAGAAATGGAGAGTACAGGGTTTCTTTTTAGGGTCATGAAAATATTCTAAAATTGTAGTGATGGTTACAACTCTATGAATATACTAAAAACCACTCAGTTGTATATTTTAAGTGGGTGAATCTGTGTGGTATGTGAATTATATCTTAATTCTCAATAAAGCTATAGAGGAAAAAAAACCATGGGAGATCACTATACTCAACAAACTGGCTGATGTGAAAACTCTGACAATAGCAAATGCTGAGGAGAATACAAAAAAAAGAAAACTCTAATCAGATTGTCAGTAAAGTACAAATTGGTAACCTCTTTGGAAAGAGTTTAGTATATTATGTACTAAAGTTAAAGATGCACAAAACATATTCTATGACAATTCTACTCCTAGAAATGCATACTTATGTGCACCGGTATACAGAAATTAATAGGGGTTAATTTCAAAGCAGAATTGTAATAGCCCAAAATAATAACCTAAATGGCCATCAGTAATAGAAGGAATAGTGTGACTATCATAAAATAAAATATTTTATAACCATAAAAATGAAAAAATTAGAGCTATATCCAATAATATGTATTACCTTAAAACTGATTTTGAACAAAATATGCAAGGCCTAAAAGAACATATACAGTATGACTCCAAATACAGCATTCAGATATAGGCAAAGCTAAACCACATTGTTTACAAATGTATACATGAGTGGAAAGAGTATAAAAAAAACAAGGGAGTGATTACCGTAAGTCAGGACAGGGATTTTCTTGAGAGAGAATGGGAGGAAATGTGGTCAGGAAGGCACACAGGGAGAACTTTCAGGTTAGGGTGACAGTATTTTGTGTTCCTTAATCTGGGTGGTGGTTATGTGAATGTTCATTTTAAATTTATTCATTATATCTCACATTTGTTTTATATGCTTTTTCTGTATCTATTTCTCAATCTTAAAGATTTACAAGGAAAGTTACTCAAGTCTTTCAAAAATAGCTATTAGAAGCACAAGATACTGCAAACCAGAGGCACTGGTATCTTTTTCCCAGTAGATCGATTAAATACATAGCAATATGAACTTAGAAATGAGGTGATAGGAAAGTAGGTAAGACATGATATGGAAAAAAATTTTTTTAAAAAAGGGCTGGGCGTGGTGGTTCATGCCTGTAATCCCAGCAGTTTGGAAGGCCGAGGTAGGAGGATGCTTGAGCCCAGGGGCTCAAGATCAGCCTGGCCAACACAGTAAGACCCCATCTTTACAAAAAAAAATTAGTCAGGCATGATGGTGCACACCTGTAGTTCCAGGTCCTTGGGAGGCTGAAGTGGGAGGATCACTTGAGCCCAGGAGGTCGAGGCTGCAATGAGCTGTGATCACACCACTGCACTCCAGCCTGGGTGACAGAAAGACTCTGTCTCAAAGAGAAAGGGGCAGATCCCTATGTATAAATCGTGTTTGAATTTATTATAGAAGGAGGTTCCTAGTCACTAAGTGCATCAACCCCAACCAAGACAGAGCCACACATATCAGCAAGAAAGTCCCAAGCTGACTCCAAATACAAGCTCACACGGTAAGTGCCTATGAGTTTCGTTATGAAGAACTAATCCTAACTTTTTTTCTCATTAAATAGACATTTGAGGTGAATGATCATCTAAGACCTCTACGTATTATCCCATCATCATCTATTGTTGCTACATAACTGTCAGCTATGGAAAGGTACTGAATCATCTATCCACAGAAGTAACATTACAAATGGGATGTTCCAACAGCTTTAATCATCAAATATTTGCTTGGGTTTTACCTAACCATGTGTAAGAAGAAAAGTAAATATTGACTTTAAAACTAACCTAATCAATGAGTAAGCTCTTTTGAAAAAGAAGTATTACACCAGAAAATATGACAAGACTAACAAAAGAAATAGAGGAATATGACATCAAAGACTGACTAGTCTAAATGGGAAGACATCTACACTAATAAAATACACCTGAAAAAACTTAGCACAATTAGAAAGCAAGAGATGAATAGCCAAATGATTCAGGCTGAACATGCAGCTGATATATTAAGTTTAAGGTGTAAGAATGAGGGGTTGAGACAGCAATCCAATGAGTCTTGAAGAGTAGAGAGCATTCTAGATGAGGAGACTCTACAAAGACCTCACAAGATTATTGTGATGAAGACAGCATTTCAGAGTATCTTGAAAGAAGAGGGAAGGGAGTCGAAGTTAGTGAAACTACCTGCCCAGAGACCAAGGAGATACCACTTATCACATAAGGAAATACTGCTTACTTAGTCCTAGTATTTAGGACTAAGCAGTCTTACTTACTTAGGACTAAGATATGGAGGAGAATGAAAACAGAAGGGGTTAATCCTAGAGAGACTATGGAGAAACTATACAAGGAAGCAATTTGCAAAGAATCATACAGCTCCAATGAATGCAAATCTGGGCATGAATGAAGATGATAACAGCACTGAAGCTTAACAGAAGGGAAATCAGTTTGCGAACTGAATGGTCAACTTCTGGTATAGTCAATAAATCAAGAAATTGTCCATTACAACCTTTATACAAAACTGAAATGACCATTTTGACGTATTCTTTAAACATATTATTCTGAGAAATAACATAATAATATTACAAAATAAATTAAACTCCATTCTAGACACACAGGAAGAAATGTTTATTATATGTAATAATGACTGCTAAAGAAAACCTATAGCCTTTCTTAGAAATTGGCAAAGACTTTCTTCTTGACCAAACTCCAGCCAGGCTCCTCTAAGCTCTCTTCTGAACTAGGCCTCAAACTTGGCCAATAAAAACTTGAACAGACAGTAACATAGTTTCTAACAGCTCAAGGCCACATCCCCAGGATTACCCCAGCCAGCCCCTCTTGAAATGCATGCCTGTGAAAACTCCAGAAAAATTTACTGGTGGTTCTGCCTCCTGCTTTTTAGCCTCCCCACCCCCACCCCTTACAACCCCAAGTCACCTCCATAGAAACTGGAATGGAGCTTAGCTCTTCCTCCTGTCAGTAGTTACTGAATCAAACCTGTCTTCACTTCTCTAATGTCTGGCTGTGTTTATCCTTGTCTAAACCACATTCAAAACAGCAACGAACCTAAAATAATCATGAACTTAATTATGAACCATCTAATTTGTGACTGAAGCCTTTTATATATCAGAAGTATTATAAAGGATCAAGAATTTTAAATCCATAAAAAGTCTGTTCACCGTAATATCTGGATGAAGTCAATAGGGAAATTACTAGATTACTCCTTAAGATCCCTCTGCCCCTCAGTCTCATCACAAGAAAAAGTTTACCTGTATTTACTCACCAAGCTTTGACAATTCCATCTTCTTTTTAGACCAGGTGTAATACTGTAAAAGCCCTTTATAGGCCTGAATAAGGTTGATTAATATTCCCCGGGAAGATGTGTTTTCACCATGTCTCCATGTCTCTGCCTCACTCAGATTTCTCTTAGCATCTTTAAGCATTCCATGATGCAGAAGGTATAATGCATGTTGTAAGGAGATCTGCAAAAATAGTAAGGGCACACTGCCATTTAAGCCATTTGATAACCATTAGTCAAAAAGCTCAGTAAATATATAATACATGCTGGGCTAAGACCTTGGTAGAATACAAATAACCTGACATTGAAAATTTTGATGTTGGGGACAATCTGGCAAAGAAGTAAGACATAGGAAACAATTAACACTATGCAAATATGAGCTAAATTATGTAAACTTACAAACAAAAGACAGTGTGATATACTGAGGAAAAAAGAGGCTTTGAAGATGGAGTGTCTTGGTTAATACACCACTTAAAAACTAAATAAACCTGGGTAAATTATTCACCCTTCGTGAGTCTCATTTGTTTTACGGGAACGTTATTGCCCCGTCAGAAGGGTGTTTTCAAGATTAAATGAGATAATACTTGCAAACCACCTAATAGTTTGGCTCATAGCAGACATTCAATAAATATTACTATTTTATACATGCTATATAAGCTTAGAGAAAATAATATTAATAAGGAATGTTGAAGAATGACTTCAGTTCAGATGGGAAGGAAAGTGTATCCCTGATACAGGAGAAGCAGGAAGAATAATTATACAAAGAATGAGTATTACAAGAAGGGAAGACATTAAAGAGGAGAATAATTAGAACTACAATTAATCATATGGGTAGAGCCAAAGTACTGCAATAATTTGTCAACTGGCCTCTCCATTCCTGCCTCCCTACAATTCATCTTTCAAGTGGCTACCAAAGAAATCTCATCTTGTTAGTTATTTGCATAAACTCCTTCAATGGCTCCCACTGACTACAGAATTAAAATCCAAGTTCCTAGGGTGCAGCACACAGCGCCCAGCCTACTTCCTCCGACTTCTACCCAAATGATTTTTAGAGTAACTAAACTATTGGATGTAGGGCTTCTGAACTCTTTATAACCCCTGCCACACAGGGCTGCTTTCCCCTAATCTGCCTAGTGAACAACCAACAGCTTTTTCAAACTTATCTCAAGTATCACTTTCATTCTTTTCCTGATTCCCCTACCCATTAAATCCTAACCCTCTCTAGTTCCAGAGAACTGGCCATTTTCTCCTTTATCTTCTCACTATATGTTACATTTCTACTATGGTAGCCATAACACTTAATTCCATTTACATGATCTTCCTCTACTATTAAGAACCATGTCTAGAACAATACCTGGTAAGCGGCAATAAGTGTTTTTAAAATTATTAACAACAAAAAAAGTTTTATTATCTATCCTATTTATCACTCTCAGACTCTTATTGAGAAATGAGGTTCCCTTTCAGTTTCTTTACTTCAACTGAGTAGATTCTAGGAGCCAAAAGGGACCTAACCAACAGTTTAAACTTCACACTCTCCCCACAATCAAATGGCTATCCAGTTTAGACCTGAAAAAACAGATGCACAGCACACATCAGGGTAGGCCATTCCCATTTCCAATTGTTTAGTTAGAAAGCTTTTCTTAAGTAGAACTGTAAACTGCCTCCATTTAATTTCCACTCACAGTATATCTGGTCTACCAGAGAACAAAACCATAAGAGCACCTGGCACATAAAGTAGACACTCAAAACATTTTTTTAAAGCAAAGCATTTACAAACTTGTATTGAAAAAGTGCCCTTTGAGACAAAAACAGAGAGAGGGAGATACAATATTTTGAAAATATCTCAATCTTTTTCAATAAGACTTTTACAAAAGAATATATGAATTTGGAGGTCAAGATTCCACCTAAACATTAGGAGTACTAAAATATTTTCACGTATTTAAATTCCCAACTTGTTTAGCTCTTTCCTTTTTCTAAACACCAACTCTAAGCTCAAATGACTTCAGCAAACATTTCAGAATTTGACCCATCAGCATACCACTGCAATCTCTGAATAACTGATTTTGGCAGCCAGAAGAAATACACAAAAAAAGGAATTTTCAGTCAGAGAACACGGGAGGTGACTGAAAATCAAGAAGTAAATGGTTCTCATAATGCTCTTTTCTCTCAGTTTCTCTATTTATCCAGATGCCTTATCCTTGTCCCACATTTTTTAGGTTAACTACCTTATCACTGACACAAGCAATAAAAAAAAAAAAAAAGAAAGAAAGAAAGAAAAAAAGAATACCGCAAGGGTAAATTCACAAAGCCCATATTCTCACCTTTAAATAATTCATGACGCCAATATTTTTCATCCGGTCAGCAAAAGTACTGAAAGTCTCCATGTTGCTTTTGGGATGATAAAATAGAATTTCACTTCCAAGCTTCCAAATAATCTGTCAAAGCAGAAATTACTGCCAAAATGTAAAACTTTTGCCTTATTCAGTTTCTGTCTAAGATATTGTTTTCCTGATTACAACATTAATAACCTGTGATTCCTTTTCCTAGAGACCACTACCGTCAACATTTTACTCCACTTTGCCATGTAAAATTAATACTACTTCCTTATGTGATAGTTTCAACCTTCTAGATTTCTATTAAAATACCAGATAGTATAATAGTATCATTACTAATTTAGTAGTTTAAAGAAAGGCAGTTAAGATACATATTTCATACAAAATGTTTAATTGGCATGGAAGGATGAATATTAAAGTCAGAAAATTTGGGTTCTAATAATATTGGCTTCTTCATTGTTCTCAGCCTCATCTTCATCATCTGCAAAATGAGGGCAACAAACTACCTATTTCCTGAGAGCCCATCAAATTCTACAACTATGGACTACATTTCTTCTCTATTTAGAAGGCCAATTTAAGAATTTTCATTAGCTATGGACAAATCTTAATAAAAAAAATTTTATCCTCAGATCACCAAAACTTTGGGGACAGAACTTGGAGCTCTTTTTTCATGAGAGCAAATCTCTATTTCTCTAACCTCAATTTAAAGTACAACAATAATACCAACTTCAAAGTAAATTAAACTGAACCATAAATCAATTATTTCTATGAACATACACATTGGTTATATGTGGATACACATACTATCCCTGGTATAATTATATATGACACACATATTATCATTTGGTATAATGATCCTCATCTTCCCAACTCAGAGATATCAAGATTTCATTTGTAGAATATCACACTGTAGTATCTGGGAACTTAAAGAAAACCTGGGTCTTGGATCACCTACCACCAGGGATGGGTAAATGCAGGGGGGAAAAAAAAGCAGGAAACAAAAACAAAAAAAGAAAACTTCGAGATTATTATAGCTATTCTTACACCCAGTGTACACAAAATTACATGGGACACGTGTTAAAAAGAGATATTCTATTACAGGCTCACACCTGTAATCCCAGCATTTTGGGAGGCTGAGGCAGGCGGATCACGAGGTCAGGAGATGGAGACCATCCTGGCTAACACGGTGAAACCCCATCTCTACTAAAAATACAAAAAATTAGCCAGGCGTGGTGGCAGGCGCCTGTAGTCCCGGCTACTCAGGAGGCTGAGGCAGGAGAATGGCGTGAACCCGGGAGGTGGAGCTTGCAGTGAGCCAAGATCGTGCCACTGCACTCCAGCCTGGGTGACAGAGTGAGTGAGACTCCATCTAAAAAAAAAAAAAAAAAAGATATTCTGACTCAGTAAGACAGGGGTGTGGAGTAGAGGAATTTATACTTTCAATGAAAGCCTTTGGTGATCCAAATAGAGCCAAAGAAGTGCTCAAAAACCACTCATCCAATTCCTTCATTTTACAAAACAAAATCTGGACAAGAAGAGGCTGTAACATGTCCAATGTTTCACAGGTATATGTAACTTAAGTCCATAAATTAAATTTTCAATGAATGGTTAAACTTTTTTTCAGCTTTCTTTTTTTTGCTTTAGAAGATAACTAATTGATGCAATGGTGACTATGTCAGTAAGACCTATGAGACACTCATGTCAAATTATTTGTGGGTAAACTGTCTTTTACTGAAGAAATTTAGTAGTACATGCCAGGCACTGTTTTAATCCTGCCCTGTGAAATTTACATTCTATGCAGAGAGACAAACAATAACCAAGAAATCTAATTGTCAAGTGTTAGGGGAAAAGAATGGAGCAGGATAAGGAGATCAGGAGTGCCATTCAGAAAGTGCAGGTTGCAGATGGAGTAAGGCAATTGCAATTTTAAATAGTCAAGGTAGGCCTCATTGAAAAGGGGCCTTGAAGGAAGGTACCTATAGTGATAGCTGAAGAAAGAGCTTTCCAAGAACTGGTTAAGGCAAAGGCAATCAGTCAGGAATATGCTTGGCCCATTCAAGTAAGAACAAGGAAACCAATGAGGATGGAAAAGAAAAAACAAGCAAGAGAATACAGGTTGAGTATCCCTTATCTGAAATCGCTGGGACCAGAAATGTTTCAGATTTGAAATTTTTTCAGCCTTTTAAATATTTGTATATACATAATGAGACTGGGGATAGGACCAAAGGCTAAACATGAAATTCACTTATGTTTCCTATACACCTATACATACAGCCTGAAGGTAATTTTATACAATATTCTTGAAATTTTGCGCGCAAAACAAAATTTGTATACATGGAACCATCAGAAAGCAACGGTGTCACTATCTCATGTCAGTACTCAAAAAGCTTTGAATTTTGTAGCATTCTGGTTTTCACATTTTTGAATTCGGAATGCTCCACCTGTTTCAGGAGATGAAGTCAGAGAGGTCAAACAAGGAAAGGGAGTAAGCACATCATATAGGAATTTACAGGCAATTATGACTTTGGCTTCTACTGAATGAAATGGAAAGCCATTACAGTGTTTTCAGCAGAGGAGTGACATGATATGACATGTTTTAAAAAGCTCACTCTGAATCATTAGTCATTAGAGAAATGCAAATCATAGTCAGGATGATGCCACTTCACAACCACAAGGATGACTATTATCAGTAAGACAGGACAATAACAAAATATTGGCAAGGATTGGAAAAATTAGAAGCCTCAGATATTACTGGTGAGAATATAAATGGCATGGCCACTTTGGAAAACAGTCTGGCAGCTCCTCAAGAGGCTAAACATAGTGTTACCATATGACCAGCAATTCCACTCCCAGGTGTAGACCCAGGAGAAATTAAAACAAATGTCCACACAAAAACCTGCACACAAATGTTCGCAGAAGCATTATTTCCAATAATCAAAAAGCAAAAACAACCTAAGTGTCTAACAGCTGATAAATGGACAAATAAAACATGGTATTTCCATATGACAAATTATTTGGCAATAAAAGTAATGAAGTACTTATACATGCTACAACATGGATAAACCATGAAAACATTATGCCAAGTCAAAACCATTTACAAAAGGCCACATACTGTACAGAACCACTTATATGAAATGTCCAGAATAGAAAATAGATTAGGCTGGGCACAGTGGCTCACGCTTGTAATACCAGCACCTTAGGGACGCCGAGGTGGACAGATCACTTGAGGGGCCAGGAGTTGAAACCGTGTCTTCACTAAAAATACAAAAAATTAGCTAGGTGTGGTGGTGCATGCCTGTAATCCCAGCCAACCAAGAGGCTGAGGTACAAGAACCACTTGAACCCAGGAGCTGGAGCAAAGATCATGCCACTGTACTTCAGCCTGGGCAACAGAGCAAGAATCTGTCTCAAAAGAAAACAAAAAAAGAAAAAGAAAGTAAAGATTAGTGGCTGCCAGTGTCTGGCAGCTGTGAGGAGGGATGGGGAAAGACTGCAAGTGGGTATAGGGTTTTGGTTTCATGGGAGAAAAAAAGGTTCTAAATTTAGAGTGTGGTAATGGTTGGCTGCACAACTCTGTAAACATATGAAAATACATTGAACTGTACAATTTAAATGGATGATGGTGTATTAACAACGTCTTGATAGAACTAAAAAAAAAAAGATCACTCTGGTTGGAAAAAGAGAACAACTCTTTCAAGAAGTTTTGCTGAAAGAGAGTAAAACTAGGAAGCATAGTCAATGGGGGAAGTTTGGGTCAAGAGACGATTTTAAGACAGAATAGGCTGGGCATGGTGGCTCACACCTGTAATCCCAGCACTTTGGGAGGCCAAGGCGGGCGGATCATGAGGTCAAGAGATTGAGACCATCCTGGCCAACATGGCGAAACTCCGTCTCTACTAAAATACAAAAAATTAGCTGGGCGTGGTGGTGCACGCCTGTAGTCTCAGCTACCCAGGAGGCTGAGGCAGGGGAATCTCTTGAACCCAGGAGGTGGAGATTGCAGTGAGCTGAGATTGTGCTACTTCACTCCTGCGTGGCGACAGAGCAAGACCCTGTCTCAAAAAAAAAAAAAAAAAAAAGAGTAACAAAATTTTTACATGATGATGGGAAACATCCATAAAGAGGGGGGAAAAGGAAGAATTATTGGAATGAATATTTTATTCTCCTTTAAAATAACAGGTAAAAAGAAGTGTGTAAATAAGGTCCCAATACAAACTCTCCACCCAAAAGTAGTTTTAGTAGCTTTTAGCAAAATCACTGAGATTCTGTAAAAGGTACTATAGGTGAAGGTGAAGCTGGAGGCAGAAACTCCTGGGAATCTATCATTTCTTCCAGCAAACTCAAACTTTGTTTACCTCAGGTGCAGCCTGCCTTTTGTAGCTATCTGAATCTTCCAAGGTCTGAAAATAACTGTACATGTATTCTGCAGCTTGCTGCCATTGGTGCTTCAGCAGAGCTTCTTGGACAAAACTTAAACAAGCACTTGTTGTCTGAGCAAAATCCTTCTTCCTTTTCCCTCCAATGGCTATAAAAATGAAAAAGAAAAGAGTTTTTATCCACAATGGCTCCAGTTCAACTATTCAAAAAACTTACTTCTGATGAGAAGTTTTAACAAGTAAACAGTAGGCATTACTTGACCCAGTCCATTTCCAGTATCAAAGCCAGCTTCACTTGAAACAAACCCTTCTACATTATATTAATTATTTTTAGCAGATAAAAAAATATCTAATTTGATGTTTTGGGGCTACTAGAGTCACCAGAGCCTTTAAATCTGATTCAATCATCCTTTAATCCTTGTGCTAAATAATTTGGGGAGAATCTCTCAAACAGGCCCCCAAAAGCACAGTCCCAGGTATTTAGAATGGGTAAAATGCCAGGTCATTCTAGGCAAACATGGTCTTTATTACCTACCCATGTTCTGCAAACTCCAAGTGGGCTTTCATTTTTTAAGGACCAAATTCCTAGTAACTCAATGATATTAAATACAAATGAGATTAAAACAGTTGCAAAAATAAACATTTATATCTCTAAAGTATTGGCAATCCCAATGTTAAGAACATTTGGGCTTAGATACAGGGCTATTACATAAATGACTAGTTACATTGCTACCTCTTCTTCTCTTCCCACAGAACTACCAGACCCCTCTAGTCCAGCTGGGTAATTGTACTCCAGTAAGTACACAAAGGTACTTTGCAAAGATACTTTTAAAACAATTAACTTGCAGATCTTTGATTTCCTTACATACCCTTTCCACAAGTTAATCTCCTAGACAGCTGTGCCTACATAGTCAAAGCTTCACAATCAAAATCATTACATATTATCTGAAGGTGAAAACACAGGTGTTGAAAAAGTAAGTAACTCTAACATCTCCTTTGGCAAGTCAGGCAATTCCCAATTCTTTGCTTATCAAAACATAATTTTTTACAATAAATCATGTAATTTTTCATGAATAATTTAGAAGAAATTCAAGGACCTGATGCATGGCTATAATTAAACTCCATTCACTGCCATCTTCTTATGTGACTAAGGTTTCTCAGAATTTATGTCAGTTAAAAAAAAATAGCATAATCAATGCTAAATCTTTTCTCATCCTAGAAATACATAAAAGTCACCCACAAATATATAAAAAAAAATTGGGAAAAAGTTTTAGATAACTTTATTTAAAAAAAAAAAAAAGAAAGAAAGAAAAAGAGAGAGTCTTGCTCTGTCACCCAGGCTGGACCGCACTAGCACAATCATAGCTCACCGTAGCCTTGACCTCCTGGGTTCAAGTGATCCTTTCTTTTGGCCTCCCAAAGTGCTGGGATTATGAGCATGAGCCACCACACCTGGCCAGCAACACTTTTAATACATGTTATATTGATCAGCTATGTACAACTAACTATTAATGATAGCAATGTCTCAACCTAGAAAAGTTTTAATTCTTAAAACTTATAGGATATAAACACAAAAAAGTATAAATGTTGATACATAACTTTTATTGCAAGAAGTACAACAAAAAGGAACATAAAATTCCATGTATTAAAAACTTTTTCTTAATTTTTAAATGGATAATGCAAGGTATTAAAACTGTATGTCATTCCTATGCTATCTGGACTCCATCACATATAAAGTAATATATATTCATTTAAAAATACCAACGTGCTGGAAATTACATCTCTTGAAAATATTAAACATACAATAAAATATTTTCAGATGATTCCTTAAAACTGTGCAAGGTAGTACTCAATTTTTCAGAAAAAAGTAGGGAATACAAAAGTGAAAAGTTTGAAGACTACTGCGCTAGTGTTCTCAGACTTTTGAATGTACATACAAATCACCTGGGGACCTGCCCGTGCTACTCAATGTGGTCCTGGAACATGCAGCAGAAGTATCACCTGGAATCTCATTACAACTACAGAGTACTATGCCCAGCTCTCTGAATCAGAAGCTGCATTTTATAAGATCCCCACACCAAAGCTGCTCAGCGTCGGTGGCAATACCAGCCAGCCAGCCTAGTAAACTGACAAAATACCTCATCCTTAAAACATCTTTTATTTACCTAAAGGAGAGAACTGTTCTCAGGCTAAGCTCCCTTCTATCGCTCAAGCTTTCACAACTGAGACTACAAATCGACTTTAGATAACTATACCTAAATGCTTGGAAAATACTTTTGTCTTCCAACCTAGCCTAGTTACCTCAGGAAAAGTTCTCTTCTCATTTCATTCTTTAATGAGCAAAAGATAGTCTTACTTGATCCTGATAACTTTAAGAAAAAAAAAATTGTCAAGGAAAACACATTTTTACATGGAATGGAGACGTACAATAAAGAACTAGTGTCATCAACCTAACTTCTAATATGCTAGTCAAAGAATCTGGAAACTTATCAGTCTGTCAACAAATATTTTTTGGGCACCACTGTGTGCCAAGCACTACTGCAGGTACTCATCATACAGCTTCAATCCAGACTGGCCCTGTCTTCAAAGTTTTTGTTCTAAGGGGCTTGCTGGGCATGCCCTTCAAAATGCCAAAAGATACCTACCAGCATAAAAAACAAATACAGCAACTGTTAGGCAATTTTGTTTTCCTATTATGGTTAATTACCAGCACAATGTCAATATTACTTCCAAGTATTTTCTCATTGCAGACCAAAAGTATTTTGGGTTTAACAGGCTATCCATGACATATAAAATATTTCTAAGCATGTAAATTTTGGTCTTAAACCTATCTGCTTGCAGACTGACTCAGACTTTCTATAGAACACTGGTAACAGAAACATACCCAAGTATGATATAACTATAGGAAATTTAAATTATTAGTTCCCTACCAGGGATGAAGTAGCACTATCTCTGAAGTATCATTCATTCAAATCTGCCTTAAGCCACGTGCATTAATCTAGCAAAACTAAAATGAGGAGAGGAAAGGCACTATTATTTTTCAACACTCACTATGCATGAGATACTATGCTAGGTACTTTACATATATTGTCTCATTTTAAAAAATATATCTCAGTGGTTAAAAGTGTAGGCTTTGAGATCAGACAAACCTGGATTTGACTTCTGATACCACCACTTACGAATTTAATGTCTTTGAGATTCAGTTTCCTCCTACCTAAACTGCCTAGCACAAAAATTTATTGAGAATTTACTGAGATCATTAAATGAGATGATACTTAGATCGAAAGAAAAAATGGAAGCGAAATTTTAGGAGCCAAGGAATCTCTGTCAAGGGGAAAAAAGTCTGGGCAAAAAAATACATATTTAAGGGCAGTAAGTAAAATGCTGGTTCAAATGTAATCCCAAATGTAAACCACTCAATACGCCAGCATACAAATAATAGCTTCTTTTATTTATACTTATATTAAATAAATTCTTATAGGGAATTTATCCCATAGAAAAACATACTTGCATTTATATTAGATAAAAATGGGGGAAATTTTATCCCATAGAAAAACATGCTTGCATTTACATTAGATAAAAATGAGGGAAAATGCTCTTTTATCTAGGCCGGGTGCAGTGACTCACACCTGTAATCCCACCACTTTGGGAGGCTGAGGAGGGCACATCACTTGAGGTCAAGAGTTCAAGACCAGCCTGGCCAACATGGTGAAATCCTGTCTCTACTAAAAATACAAAAACTAACCAGGCGTGGTGGCGGGTACCTGTAATCTCAGCTACTTGGGAGGTTGAGTAGAATCACTTGAACCCGGGAGGCAGAGGTTGCAGTGAACCGAGATCTAGTCACTGCACTCCAGTGTGGGCAACAGAGCAAGACTCTGTCTCCAAAAAAAAAAAAAAAATCTATTACGTGATCAATTCTATTTGAAATAATTTCAATGCAATTCAACAGCAACTTCTTGAACACTTCCTGGGCATGTTTTCCTCAATGGCAGAGACCATATCTTCTTCATCTATGACTCCCCAATATTTAATCAATGCCAGAAATAAAAGTGCTCAGTAAGTATTACTGGAAAAAATGTGTACCTAGCATAATACAGACTACTATTAATCCAAAGTCAAAGAGTTCTAAAAGAAAAAACACTTTTTTTTGGCTTACAGCCTAAAAACACTCCACATATTCCTCTTGAAAATTAAACCAGCCTGGTTATTGATTTTGTATCCATATCGAATCTTACCATCTCCTTACATTTTAAGTTAAAATGGCTCAATGTTACTGTTTTACTTACCCACAGTTTCTACGTATGTTTGAAGCCAAGGAAAATGCATTCCTGCCCCAGTGAGCACAGATGTTTCCACTTCATCATCTGTCACAGGCCCTTTTAATTCTTCACTGAAATCACTCATACCTATTACAAACTGAGATACCAGTTACTTCCTGTACATCTTAATCCACAGTCTTCTGAGTTGTACAGAAAAACAGCTATCTTTTTATCTAATAAATACAATTTGATCAGCAAAATGCATGATACCTGTCAGCTCTTTTAAAGTAAAAAATGAATTTAACTATGTCAGCAACAGCCAAAATGAATGAGACATTAAAAAGACCGAACTACTAATGTTTCAAGTCTATACAAAGATAAGTAAGATACTGCCCCTCTAATTTAAAAAAATCTCAGGTCTAGACGAAGAAACAGCAAAATGTATAACAAAACAATACGAGAAGTATAATAAGAATAGTACTAGCAGCTAATATTTATTAGGCCCTTACTACGCACCAGAAGTATAAATTATCTAATTTAATCCCCACAGCAATCCTGAGGTGGGTACTATTACTTTCTTCCATGTTAAGATTGAAAAAACTGAGGGGCTTAGTGAAATGATAGAACCTGCCTAACATCACAATAAAGGTGAGGACGTTATTCTAGGAAATAGAACACTAAACTACTTCGCATGACTAGAAGTCGGGGTGTGTGTGGAGGAGGGTGCGGAAGGTGAGAAACGAACCTAAAAAAATAATCATAAGCCAAGCTGAGTTTGGACTTACTCCTAAAGATGCTCAGTGCCCCTTCCTCATTCCCCATATGAAATCGAGTATTAGTGCCCCTGATACTGCCTCCCAAATTTCCCCAATTTCCCCTCTTCTCTGCAATCCTACAGCACTACCCTAGTTCAAGACCCCTTCAAACAGTGCCTAGATTACTGCACTAGCTTTCTAAATAATTACCCTGGCTCAGATTTTGCTTCTCCGCATTACACCCAGAGAAAATCTTCTAAAATCAAATTCTGTGGCTACGAGTATGAATTATAAGTAACAAATGAATTTGAATCTGACTCATCATGTATTTTGAGGAGTAGTTACACAAATCCTCCCTTTCCAAATCCTCAAAAATCCAAATTGGTGTCCCGCAGTTGCCACGGCAACCAAAGCTTCTCTAGCCCCTTCTCTCGTTCTCAGACTCCAAGGGTTTCAGGTATTAGGAGGAAATATCAGGAGAACATGGATGAATCCTGACACACCCCTTCCCGTCCCATTTAAACGCAGGAACCACGGACGATATCTGCGGCACTTACCGGCTTAAAATCAGAGCTCCTCAGTAAAGCTAAACTCAGTCTCCGACTCCGGACCACGTGAAGAAATTCCCACCGGAAGACGGGTTAGGAGAGCTTTATATGAGCATGCGCAAAACCTGGTTTAGGCATTCGGGCTGCGCGCGGCCCAGCTCGTAACTCCTGCGGTAGCAGGCGTATTGTTGGCCTCGCCTCGACCCCGGAAGTGACTTCTGGAAGTGACCCAGGAAGTGACAGTGAACTGCCTCTCTCCGATTAGTTTTGCCCGAGCTTTATTTTTGTCTGACTCAGCTAGAAAGTGGGAGACTTTCATTTAAAATGGAAATTGGGGCGAGGGGTCGGCGGCTGGGCGAAGGGAGCATTCAAAAGCGCAGAATGTCACTTTACCCGAGAAATTCACTACGATGGGCCATTGGTTTCTGCTCGGCTCGCAGGCGCACTGCACGAGTGGAGGCGTGGCTAGTGGCTGTGACGAGACAAATCCATGCATATCCTGTTCATTGCGAGCTTGAAAGTTCTTTTCTATTACAGTTTTAGCTTTGGGTTTAATTGGTTCGACTCCCTTCTCCACAATTTGGGCGAGAATTTCTTTTGCCTTCTCAGCAAAAATTGTTCTGCGGACCCGTCTGGTTCAACTTGCATGAGGGACGTTGAGACAAACAAATGAAATATGGGTCAAAAGTAAGACGGTTAAGGAAACGCGGTGTGCTTCTCCAATATTTGGAGGGCTGATCCATGAAAGAAGAATCAGACCTTTTTTCTTAGCAGCAGAGAACAGAACTAGGACTAATAAGTGAAAGCTAAAGGGAGGCTGCTTTCAAGTCACAGCAAGAAAGAATTTTGTCCACAAATGAGGATGCACAAATAATAAGTTCCCCCACGAACCACTGAGTTTCCTCTGTGAAGGTGAACAATTTGGGTAGAATCAGAGTATCAGAGGGGAAATTAAAGGGTCTAGTAAGAGTTTGAGGCTGGGCACGGTGGTTCATGCCTGTAATCCCAGCACTTTGGGAGGGCAAGGCAGGCGGATCGTTTGAGTTCAGGAGTTCGAAACCAGCCTAGGCAACATGATGAAACCCCGTCCCTACAAAAAAAAATATTAAAAAATAAGCTGGGGTGGTGGTGCATGCCTCTAGTCCCAGCTACTCGAGAGGATGAGGTGGGAGGATCACCTGAGCCCGGGGAGGAGGAGGCTGCAGTGAACTGTGATCACGCTACAGCACTTCAGCCTGGGCGACAGAATGAGACCCTGTCTTTAAAAAAAAAAAAAAAATTGTACATGGATTCCTTAAAATGCTACAAATAGTTGATTCTATGTTGTCTTCATAAACAATATGCAGTAGTTAAGGACTTGCAAGAAAAGTTCTTTCTGCTGCTCTTTCTGTCATTAGTTCTTGAGTCCTCACTCAAGCTTGTGCTCTAACTCTACAGCAGGGCTAACATAAATTATGCATAGTTCAGGAGAGCACACACAAAATAACATACATAATCATTACTTTCTTGACTAGAGGCTTAGTCTGGCTACTTTTCTCCCAGTGGCTTGAGGTATAAATTCACCAAAACCAGCCCAGAAATTATTTTACATGGCTAAAAGTTTATGTTCTCCCGAAAGTGAGGAAGAACTTTCTGATTTTCCTTGAAGTTCTCAAACACCTCTAAGGAGCAGTAGGAAACAATGGGAATAACTTAATGTGCCCTACCTACCTTTTTTCTTTCCCAGGCGACAATTCTGACGGAAAATGTGTTGGAGAGAAGAGATTTTAAAAAATCAACTAGATCACATCCAATAGCATAAACAAGAAGGAAGGAGGGAAGTTGCGGTGACAAGCACCTGTAGTCCTAGCTACTCCGGAGGCTGAGGCAGGAAGCTCGCTGAGCTCAAAAGTTCAAAAGCTTGATGCCATCCTGGACAACATAGCAAGACCACGTCTAAAAAAAAAAAAAAAAAAGACGTGACAAATATGAAAACATAAAGCATGCAAAAGACTTTTCTAGATTTCAATCTATAAGAAAGCATGTCCTAAGAAAAAGATGTTCTTAACAATTGTTTTGTACTAAAGAGCAACTTAATATGGTGATGAATTATGTTGTTTTTAAAGTTGCAAACTGTCATTTAAGGAATATTATTTCCATGAACGCTTCCTGTACAATCTGTTAAAGGACAAACTTCACACAGCCAAACAGTTGAAGAGACTTCATCATAAATAGACTATCCTATATCACAGCTAACAAGAATAAAAAAGGAATGTGGTATGAAAGCATAAAAACAAAAATATCTCAGAAAATAATATAGAGAAAACTAAAATACATGGGCTAGAATTCCACCCCAGGGACTGTATCCTCAAAGACACAGTTTTTTCTTCTTTTTTTTTTTCATGTTTCAGTGCTCTGAGTAGCTACAAAAAGAAGACCAGCCTATCCTGCTGGAGAGAGTGGCCAGGTGAAGAAAGAGCCCTTGGAGTGTGAAAGACCACAGGGAAAGAGAGGCCACGTGGAACCAACAGTCAGCACCTTGGTTTTGGACATGTGAAGAAATTCATCTCAGACTGTGTATCCTAAATCAGTCACTTGCCAAATGCAACTACATGAGCGAGACCAGTTGACAACACATGGAGCAGAGGTAAGCTGTTCTCAGCCCTATACTCACAAAATTATGAGCAATAAAACAGTTGTTATTTTAAGTCACTGAAGTTTGCACTGATTTCTTACATAGGAATAGATAAATGAAACACAGATATTGATCATTTGCATCTTCTCTCTTTTTTATGACTACTCTTGTTGGAGATTACCAGTTTATTTCTGCCATGGTTAGAAAACAAACTCTGAAATTTTGATACTTTAAAGTTTTTTGAGACTTACTGTGCCCATAATATAGTCTATCTTGGTAAATGTTCTATGAGCAGTAGACAAGAATAAGTATTCTGTAGTTACTGAGCATTGTGTCCATCAAGGTCAATGTGATTAAGGTGGTTAATAGTTTTCTTCGGATCTTCTATATTATATTGATTGTTTTGTGTGTAGTGTTACTATTAATTATTGAGATAGGAGTGTAAAACTCAAACTGTGGTTGTGAATTTGCCACTTTCTTTAGTTTTGTCAGCTTTTCTTTTGCATTTTTGAATCTCTGTTATTGGGCATATAAACATTTGTGGTTCTTGTGTCTTCTTGATGAATTGACCATTTTATCATTATGAAATGTCTTCATCGCTGATAATACTCCTTATCTTGAAGTCTAATTCATTCGATATTAGTATAGCCACTACAGCCTTCCTGGCTTACTGTTTACTGTTATATCTTTATCCATCCTTTTACTTTCAACCTGTGTTTTTTAATTTAATGTGCTTCTGTTACAGACAACAGATAGTTGAGTTTAAGTCTATCATTTTGCTATTTGTTTTTGATTTGTCCCATTAGTTTTGTATTCCTTTGTTCTCCACTTTCTGCTTTCTTTTGGGTTAATTAATGTTTTTGTATTTCATCTTAATCCCTCTGTTGGCTTTAATTATATCTTTTTGCATTATTGCTTTACAGTGTTTCTGAGAATTATCATATACATTCTTAACTTATCACAGCCTTAGAGTTAAAATTATGATACTTCATGTAAAATAAAACAGCCTTGCAGTAGTAAAGTTCTACTTACCACCTCCCCAAGTCCTTTGTGCTTTGTTGTCATATATATAACATCTATGCACATTGTTATTTTTGCCTTAGTCATATGTATTTCAAAGAAATTAAGAGAAGAAAAATATATATTACCTTTTATGTATTTACCTACATTTTACTATTTCCAGTTCTTTTCATTTCTTCCTGTTTGTGGTGAATTATCTTTAAAAATAGCTGTCAAAAAGTATTCACATTCTTGTATGTGCATGTTGCTTCTACCTTTAAGAAATCGAATCAGCCGGGCATGGTGGTTCATGTCTGTAATCCCAGCACTTTGGGAGGTCAAGGCAGGTGGATCACAAGGTCAGGAATTCGAGATCAGCCTGGACAACATGGTGAAACCCTGTCTTTACTAAAAATACACACACACACACACACACACACACACAAATTAGCTGGGCGTGGTGGCACATACCTGTAATCCCAGCTTCTTGGGAGACTGAGGCAGGAGAATCGCTTGAACTTGAGAAGCAGAGGTTGCAGTGAGCCGAGATCACACCATTACACTCCAGCGTGGGTGACAGAGTGAGACTCTGTCTCAAAAAAAAAAAAAGAAAGAAAAGAAAAAAAGAAACAGAATCTATGTTCCCACCCCTTGAATCTGGGCTGGTTTTTTAACTTGCTTTGATGAACAAAACATGGTGAAAGTGATGTCATACCAATTCTAGGCCTAGCCCCTAAGAAGCCATACACCTTTACTTTTATCCTCTAGAAATCTGGCCAACAAATAAATAAGTTTAGAGTAGATTACTAAAGAATGAAAAACATTTCAGCCAACCATCCCAACCATTTCAGCCACACAGCTGAACTACCGGACATGTGAATGAAGCTAGTTTGGAAGTTCCAGCCCTGGCTAAACACCCAGCTGAGTGCAGCCACCTGAGTGACCCCAGCCAATAATATCCAGAGCAGGAGAATCATCCAGGTAAGCAAAGCTATAGAATAGGGAGAAATAATAAATGATTATTATTTTAAGTTACTAAATCTATTATATCAAAAGGATAACTAAAACATTACAGATTTCAGTTTCCATCTGGTATGTCATCTTTCATCCTAAAGAGTTTTTTTTTAGCATTGCTTACAGTGGAGGTGTATTGGTGTTGAATTTTCTGTTTTTATTTATCTGAAAATATCTATTCTGTCTTCGGTTTTGAAGGATTTTCTTCTAGATATAGGATTCTGGATTAGCAGTTTTTATACATCATCAGCACTTTAAGCCCTCTGATGATTTTAACCTCTTGTTTTTGATGAGAAGTCAGCTATCACTTTATTATTTTTGTCCATGCATAATGTATTACGTTTCTCAGACTGCCTGTAAAACTTTTCTTTCCCAATACTTGGTTATTTGCAGTTTGACCATAATGTGTCTAGGTGTGATTTTCTCTGTAATTAGCCTATTTGGTATTCACTGAGTTTCCTAGATTTGTCCATTTGCTTTATGATAACTTGGGATATTTTCAGCCATTATTGTCTTAAATATTTTTTCTGTGCAATTATGCTTCTGCTCCCTTTCTGGGACTCCAATTATATGTATGTAAGACCACTCCATATTGATATGTACCAAGACTCAGTTCATTTTTTTCCTGAGCTTTAGACTGAATACTTTTATTGATCTATCATCAAGTTAACTTTTTTGTTGTTTTTGCAGTGTCCAGTCTACTGATAAACCCATATTGTGAATTTTTAAATTCAAATTCTGTACTTCTTAGTTCTTGAAATATGTCTTTTTTAAAAAAAGTTTTCATTTATATGCTGATATCCCATTTATTATGACTCTATTCCTTTAAGTCCTTGAAAGTACAAAAGCTAGGTTAAATTTTTTTTCTGCTAATCCCAACATCTGGATCATCTCACAGACATTTTTTTTAATAGACTGCCTTTTCTCTTATGGTTCACATCTTTCTATCTCTGTGGATATCTGATAAAACTTAATTGTATACTGGACATTTGTAGTGATATTTATAGGGAATCTGGATTGTGTTGGCTTATTTAAATTATATTATGTTTTGTGTGGCATGCAGCTTAATTAGTGGTGGATTCTTTGGGTCATGTGAAATTTGGTATTATTCATTTTCAGTATAAGTCTTATTTGGTTTTAAATTTAGTCCTAGCATATTCCCCTTACTCTTTTGTATGGGTCTTTCTCCTAAGGCTTGGTTCTGGATTCTCAATTAAGTGCTCAAGGTATTAGTGAAGTTACTCCACTGCTAGGTTGGAAATCTAATGTCTTCCAGCACTGCCTCACCCTTAGTATCACTCTTCAGCCTTTCCCCTACAGCAGGCAAGCTCTGCTAAGTCTTGCAAGGTCTCGCCTGGCACATCTGTATCCTCAGTGAATTTCCATACAAGCTTTCAGTGTTACCCCCTTCTCTGTCTCCGTCTCTCTCTCCCTCTCTCTCTCCCCCTCCTCCCCCTTCTCTCTTTCGCTCTCCTCTCTCTGTCTCTTCCTCTCTCTCTCTCTCTTTCACACACACACACACACACACACACACAGAGAGAGAGAGAGAGAGAGAGAGCGCTCAGATATTCTAGCCTACAAAATTTCAGCCATTCCAACAGCCTTGAACTCTGATAAATTCCTCCTCAACTCAGCAAGGCCACCACTTTACTTAAGTGTCTCTTTCCTGATTATGGAGTTCACCTGCGTGTTTTGCGCTCATGGATCAGTCACGTGCTGCCTGTTTATCATTGCCTGAAAACAGTTGCTTTAAGTAGTTTTTCTAGTTTCTTATTCGTTTGTGACAGGAAGGCAAGTCCAGTACCAGGTACTTAGTCATGGTTCAAAGCGAACATACTAACTTCCTTATACACTTTTCCATCATTCGTGATGAAGACACTCATTAAACGGCAAATTATAGAGAAACTCTGTAGCATATCTTTTAATGTCCATGAAAACCAAAATCAGCTGAAGGAGTAAACCCCAACATGGGTCTACGAAAAATAAGCTGGCCAAAATTTATGAGGCAATATGACTTAAATGATCATATGTTTTACCAATAGTTTTATGAGCATGAAATCCACAATAACTAGACAAATAAATGTTAACAGATGGACTCAAAACTTTTTATTGCAATTCAATATAGTCTTTTATGATACTTTATTAGATGATAGTTCTGAAATTATTATAAAATACTAATGAACATAACAGATTAAAACGTTCTTTTCAACTGTTTTGAAACACGTTGTCATTTTCTACAACCCAAAGATTAGATACACCTCAAAATGCGCTAGAAAATACATTTCTTAAACCTCATCAAATGAACTTCATTTGTTGTTTTTCACCTTTGACATGACACAGTGCCAAGATTTCTAGCTCTGTAGGGAGGAGACGTTGGTCCCAACAATTAGCAGCTCCTTGATCCCATTTCATACAACCCATTCTAGCAATAAAAAAAGAAAAAAATGCACATGTATTCTGCTGACCTTTCATTTACAATCTATATCAGGAGTCAGCAAACATTTTCCGTAGAGACAGAGAGTAAGTATTTTAGATTTTGCATGTCATACAGTCTTTGTCATAACCACTTGACTCTGCTGCTATATAGCATTAAAACAGCCATAGACCATATAGTACTGAATTAGCATGTCTGTGTTCTATTAAAACTTTATTTACAAAAGCAGATGTGAGGCTGGATTTAGCTCATGGGCCATAGTTTGCTAACCATTGCTCTGGAGTACCTATAAAGGTTTATACTCACAATAGAGGTTTGGTTGTGCTATATACCTAAATATGTATATATATGTATATACATAAATATAGTTTTAAAGACACATAGTCATATTGGTGGTGATTTTTGTGTCCAAAAAGAGATCTACTAAAAAATTACTGATGTCATCATTGCATCTCAGTCATTATGACAGTCATTAACTCTATATTGCTTCTTCTGCAATCTCGAACATACAACTAGTAGATGTCAATGCTAGGAGTGAGTTTGCTGTTCTGTAGTGGAGGGCACTGATTATAATGAGGTAAATGAGGTCAACCATCATGAACCGATACATATTTATTTAATTTCAATTTCAGTTGTCATTCTAACGACTATGTACTAAGTCTCAACCTATATTCCCTAGGTCCTAATTGAGAAACATGTGCTTTAATTAAAATAAAGAAAAAGTCCTTCACATCCATTCCAAATAGGTCAAATTGTATCAATGGTTCAACTATTAACACGCACACACACACAAACAATAGAACTCATTAACGTGTAAATTTGAGGTAAGATAGTGCAGAAGAGGGAACAAATGTGAGAATGTGGAAGTAGAACAATATAAGACCCCTTTTGTGTTCGTTTTTTTAACTTTCTGTTTCAGTGGGTACATGCGCAGGTTTGTTATACAGGTAAATTGTATGTCTCAGGGGTTTGGTGCACAGATTATTTCAACACCCAACTAATAAATAAGCATAGTACCTGATAGGTAATTTTTCAGTCCTCATTCTCCTTCCACCCTCCACCCTCAAGTAGCCCCTGGTGTTCTTTCTTTGTGTCCATGTGTACTCAATGTTTAGCTGCCATTTATGGGTAAGAACATACAGTAATTGGTTTTCTGTTTCTGTATTAATTAGCTTAGGATAATGGCCTCCAGCTCTATCCATGTTGCTGCAAAGAACATGATCTCATTCTTTCTTATGGCTACGTAGTATTCCATGGTCTTCCGTGGTATTCCATTTTCTTATCCACCCTACCATTGTATAAGTATTCCCTTTTCTCTGCGATCTCACCAGCATCTGTTATGTTTTGACTTTTTAATAATAGATAGGATCCCTTTTGGAGGTCAGGAAATATAAATTCAGAAGTGTGAGACATCCTTTAAGGTGATGTTAGCTTTAAATGAAAAAAAAAATGTGAAGCAAAGTCACTTGAATATGGAAAGACTTTTGAGTTTATGTGGGTTTTATTGTTTTTGTTTTTATATTGATGTTATAATCTCCTTTTTGCTGGTAAGAGAAACTACAGAAAATAGAATGTTTACAACCACAGGTGCCTTGTTAACTGATCAAATTTTAACAAAAGTCTCAAGCAGTGCATCTCAAACTGGGAGGGTGGTATCATTCCCACTAAGGGGAGTTTGGAAATGCATGGGAGCAGTTTTTATTTTGCTACCATGACTAGGGATGCTACTAAAAGTTCACGACCAGGGCATGGATGTTACACATTTGCACAGATAATATGCTCTGGTCCTTTACCTAACTACAACTGTGTTTTCCTATAGCTCTGTCTAAAGGGATAAGGGCCTTCCTGAAGTCATATTATTTTCTTATCCATTTAAATGCAATGTTTAATTATTTTGTGTGTCATGAATAGTAAATGTATTTAAGATAATTATGAGAAGCGATAAAAGCATGACTAGTATAGGAGCTTAATGATGGCTTCTGGCTTATACTTTTTAATTGAAGACTTCACATTCATTTGAAATGGTGATAAAATTCTCAGATGTCCCAAAAAATATCTCAACCTCTGATTGCAAACAAAAACTAAGGTCTTTCAGATAGCCATCATTATTCTTTCTCTCTTCTGCAGAAGTTCCAAGAGAGCTTGGGCAGAAATATTTTAAATACTAAATGCAAGTTGAAGCTTTGCTTTTCTTTAAAAATGGTATATAGAAAATAATCTACAAATATATAGTGTGACTCTGGTGTTAATTTCCAATCCCTACTTTCTAGAGCTGTGGCTGTCTTTAAATGTGCCTAGTCTGCATTGGAATGTGCAGTAAATGTAAAATACACTTCAGATTTCAAAGACTCTATGTGAAATAAAGACTGTAAAATATCTCATTAATAATTTTTATATTGATAATGAGTTGAAATGATAATTTGCATAGATTTGGTTAAATAGAACATATTATTAAAATTAAGGTCACCTATTTTCTTTAACTTTTTTTTTTTTAAATTAATTTATTATTGTTATTATACTTTAAGTTCTAGGGTACATGTGCATAACGTGCAGGTTTGTTACATATGTATACTTGTGACATGTTGCTGTGCTGCACCCATCAACTCGTCAGGACCCATCAACTCATCATTTACATCAGGTATAACTCCCAATGCAATCCC
>NW_012098421.1:94292-95972 GCF_000951045.1 Mandrillus leucophaeus | reverse complement strand
TCCTTCCTGTCTGATAGTTTTCCTTCTAACAGTCAGGACCCTCAGCTGTAGGTCTGTTGGAGATTGCTTGAGGTCCACTCCAGACCCTGTTTGCCTGGGTGTCAGCAGCAGAGGCTCAGTTGAAAATGCAGAAATCACCGATCTTCTGTGTCGCTCGCACTGGGAGTTGGAGACTGGAGCTGTTCCTTTTCGGCCATCTTGCTCCGCCCTTGTTTAACTTTTTAAAATGTGACTTCTAGAAAATTCAAATTGCGTATGTAGCTAACACATTTCTATTGGACAGCATTATTCTAGGGAATCAGTGAGAAATAAACAAAAGTAGGTCATGTTTAGATGCTATATGTAATGATTCTGGTTGAATGTCATTCACTGATCCTCTTATGTATTCCATACCATTTCACATTCCACATGTATTTAGATAGCAGTGAACTTCCATACCAATTACAGCATACTCTTATTTTTTCTGTGTCAGTTGATCAGTATCCACACTTGAGTATAGTTTTCATAATGGTACTTATGTTCCTGTTTCTAATATTATACTACATGTATCAATAAAAAACGCTGAAGATTCAGGAGGTTTGTCTTAATGTATGATCTATAACAAATCAGCTGTGATTGTATAGTATTCTCAGAAATCTATTTTCTCCTTCTCAGTTCTCAGTGTCTCCTCTAGAAGGCGCTTTCAGTCTTCCAACCACGGCTTGGGAGGCTGTTCCAGTCTTGCTGACTTTTAGTGAGAAGAAAACAGTTTCCAGCAAGGGTACTATCTAAAAATGTCTCCTTTGTGTAGAAGTCATTGGTTTGCCATCAAACAATTCTTGTTGCATCATCAAACATCTCTTGACTGTAACAGCTTGCAATTTTGCTGTTTAATTATTTATATAACATAAGTAGACAATCTTTTTATGTAGTATCTGATTGCCTTCTCAGAGAAACACTATAAAGTTTTGACTTTAGCCCCAATTTTCTAGAAGAGAGATCTGAGACTCAGAAAAGCTAATGGCTTGCCTATAGTCACACAATTAGACTTCTGATTCCTAGCCAATGCTTTTGACTCTATTCCCTGCCTCCACTGTTGCCCTGGTAGGGAAGTAATTTATATCTGAAAATTACATGGAAAAGCCAAACTGTGGAAATTGAGTTGTACAGGCCACACCCTGCAATCTGTTCTACATTTGTTTCAAAGCACCAAATATTTGACTTCTGTGGAAATGGTGCCAAGGTAAATTAGATGGAACCGGAAACAGGAACTTGCGTATATGTCTGTATATTAGTAGCAATTTGAGATGTTTGAGTTTCTTTCTTTGTACAATAGAAATTGGAATAATATTTGCCAGGACTAGACAAATAGTACATGCTGATAGACCTTATATTATGGATGACTCATTCCCAATAGATCATAGCCTTTGACATGACTTTTTAGTTGTTGGGAGAGATTTTTCCCTACTAACCATGCCCAACACAAACTTCTGTTCTTACTGGCTTTCAGAACAAGATACTTGCATAAATTCCCCTGCAGTTATATGCTCCCTTTACTTAAAATCTGATAGCTTTCTGTATTTTATTCTATTAAATCTAAATTCTCATGCTGATTTTCAAGGGCTCTCAATAATCTGACCCATCCTAGCTGCCCAAACTTTTGTTTTTTCTTTCTTTTCTTTTTTTTTTTTTTTTTTTTTT
>NW_012098421.1:77223-94242 GCF_000951045.1 Mandrillus leucophaeus | reverse complement strand
TTTTTTTTTTGATGGAGCCTCACTCTGTCACCCAGGCTGGAATGCAGTGGCGTGATCTCAGCTCACTGTAACCTCTGTCTCCTGGGTTCAAGCGATTCTCCTGCCTCAGCCACCACCTGGGCTAATATTTTGTATTTTTGGTGGAGACTAGGTTTCACCATGTTGGCCAGGCTGGTCTCAAACTCCTGATCTCAAGTGATCCACCCACTTCGGCCTCCCAAAGTGTTGGGATTCCAGGCTTGAGTCACCGCACCCAGCCTGTCTCCCACTTGTCTAATAGAACTCTTTCACTCTAGTAAGTTTAGGTCTCCGTACTGTCCTTTAAACAAATTGCTTTCTGCTACTGCTGTGTCTTTTCCTATCTTGTTTTCTTCATTTGCCCTATCCTCTCTGTTTAGAATCTAAATTCTATGTATTCACTAAGGCTCAGCTCAAATTCCACCACCATCACTTACTTTCCTCCTTCTTTTAACTCATTAGTGCTTAGAATTTGTAGTAAAACACATTTGAGCACTTATTGTGTGGCAGGACAGGGTTCTTTGTATGCCCCACCCCCTTATTCTTACTGAGAGAAGTAACTGGTATCAGCAAGAGAGGCTTGTTTATCTTTTAGGAGTTGCCACTCTGAAGAATATGGATGAGGATTCAGAGTCATCCTCCACCCTCGGGGATGGAGCCAAATTTAGGGCTCCTTGGGCACAGGCATAAAGGTGGACCCATCTTCTAGACACTGGCCAAACACACACAAAAAGTGAGAACTTGCAGAAGAGGGAAGAAAGGAAAGAGACATCATGACGCCCAGCAGGAAATGAGATTTTGCAGGCTGACTTGATAGAACAAAGAAATATATGTTTGTTATCATTTTTCTGACTCACTGTATTGTGACCAATCATAGTGTTTTTATTTTTACTAAGACCTTTACCAGGCTTTACTTGGTTTGTAACTCTTGAGTTACCTTTAAGGATAATTGAATTTTATCTCTTTCTGTCTAACTTACAAATTTTCTCTACATAAGTTTTTTTGACAACTCTACTTCAGTATAAAGGATATTTAATTAAGTATTTTAATTGTACAGTTTTATGAGTTTTGACACATGCATATACACCTGAAGCCATCACCACATTCACGAGGGGGAGGACACCCAAATTTCTTTGTGTCCATCTCTTCCTTATCTTGCCTCCTTGCCCCTTTACCAGGCAGCAACTGATCTGTGTTCTGTCATTATAAATTAGTTTGAATTTTCTAGTATTTTACATAAATGGAATTACAGAGTATGTCTTGTTTTTATCTGGTTTATTTCACTCAACCTCCCTGTTGCTAGTATTGATAGTTCCTTATTATTGCCCAGTAGTATTCTAAAATTTATTATCTATTTACTTGATGATGTGCATCTGGGGCTCTTAACTATTACAAATGGAGCTACTATGAACATTTGTGTGTACAAGTCTTAGTGTGGACATATACTTTTATTTCTCTGGAGTAAATACCCAGGGGTGGAAAGACTGGGTTCATATAATAGATGTGGTTTCACTTTTAAAGAAAATGCCAAACTGATTGTACCATTTAAATTCTAGCTGGCAATGTTATGAAATATCAATTGCCCTTATCTTGTCAATCTTTGTTATGATCAGCCTTTCCAATTTTAGCCATTCTAGTGTATGTGTAATAATAATATTGTGGCTTTGATTTGCATTTCACTAATGGCTAATGACGTTGAGTATCTTTTCATGTATATATTTGCCATATGCATGTCTACTTTGAAGAAATGTCTGTTCAAATCTTTTGCCTATTTTCCCCAGTTGAATTGTTTTCTTTTCTTTCTTTTCCTTTTTTTGAGATGGAGTCTCGCTCTTTTGCCTGGGCTGGAGTGCAGTGGCATGATCTCGGCTCACTGCAAGCTCCGCCTCCCGGGTTCATGCCATTCTCCTGCCTCAGCCTACCGAGTAGCTAGAACTACAGGCACCCGCCACCACGCCTGGCTAATTTTTTGTATTTTTTAGTAGAGACGGGGTGTCACCATGTTAGCCAGGATGGTCTCGATCTCCTGACCTCGTGATCCATCCACCTTGGCCTCCCAAAGCACTGGGATTACAGGCATGAGCCACCACACCCTGCCTGGATTGTTTTCTTATTGATAAGTTGTAAAAATTATTTATATGCTCTAAATACAATTCTTTTTTTGAGTAGATGTTTTGTAAATACTTTCTCCTAGTCTGTGACTTAGCTTTCTATTTTCAAAACAGTGAATGTAGAGAGCACAAAATTTTTTTGTTGTTGTTTCAGACAGGGTTTCCTTCTGTTTCCCAGGCTGGAGTGCAGTGGCACAACCATGGCTCACTGCAGCCTCAACCTCCCAGGCCCTAGTGATCCTCCTACCTCAGCCTCCTGAGTAGCTGGGAGCACAGGTATGTGCCACCATGCCTAGCTAACTTTTTAAATTTGGAGGGAAGAGTTGGGGGGTGGGGTCCCTCTGTGTTTCCAGGACTGATCTCAAACTCCTGGGCTCAAACGATCCTCCTGTCTTGGCCTCCCAAAGAGTGAGATTACAGGTATGAGCCACCATGCCCAGCCAAAAGTGTTTAGTTTTATTAAGCCCAATAGATTAATTTACTTCTTTTAGAGATCGTGGTTGTGTGTGTATTTAAAAATCTTTGCCTATGTTTTATTCTAGAAGTTTTATAGCTTTAGTTCTGACATTTAGGTCTATGATCTATTTTAAGTTAATTTTGTATATGGTATGTGGCAAGGATTGAAGTTATTTATTTATTTTTTAGTTATGGCTATGCAGTTGTTTCAGCACCATTTATTAGAAAGATTACCTTTCTCCAATTGAATTCTCTTGCCATGTTTGTTGAAAATCAGTTGTCTATATATGTGTGTGTCAATTTTTAGACCCTCAGTTCTGTTCCATTGACCTGTATGTCTGTGTTTACACCAATACCACATTGTTGTAATTAATACAACTGAATAATAAATCTTGGTAAAGGCAATGTAACTCCTCCAACTTTGTTGTTCTTTTCAAAGATGTTTGGGCTATTCCCTGTCCTTATTATATGATTTCCATATAAATCTTAAAATTAGCTTGTCAGTTTCTACAAAGAAGCCTTCTGAATTTTGACTGGGCTTGTATTAAGTCCATCAAGTAATTAGGGGAAAATGGACATCATTACACATTTAAGTCTTCCAATCTGTGAAGATAGCATAGCTTTCCATTTAATTATTCTTTACTTTTTATCAGCAATGATTTGTATTCTTCAGTGCTCAGTTTTTTCACCTCTGTTGTCAGATCATATTGATCTTTTATTCTGCAACTTTACTAAACTCACTTTTTAATTTAGTGGCTTTATTTTAGATTCTTTAGGATATTCCATAGTGCCAATCATTTTGTCTGCAAATTTTACTTCTTTCTTTCCAATTTGTAAGCATTTTATGTTTTTCTTGCCTTATTTCACTGGCTAGAACCTCTATTACATTGTTAAGTAGAAGTGGTAAAAGCAGACCTCTGTGACTTTTTCCTTCTTTGAGGGAAAGTTTTCTATCAATCACCAACATGACTGACACCAGCAGTAGATTTTTTGTAAAAGCCCTTTATCAATTTGGGAAAGTTTCCTTCTATTCTCAGTGTGCTGAGAGTTTTTTGTTTTTGTTTATGTTTTTGCTTTTGTTTTTGTTTTGAGACAGAGTTTTGTTCTGTGGCCCAGGCTGGAGTGCAGTGACATGATCACAAGCTAACTGCAACTTCTGCCTCCAGGTTCAAGCAATTCTCGTGCCTCAGCCTTATAAGCTGCTGGGACTACAGGCATGCTCCACCATGCTTAGCAATTTTTTATTATTTTAGTAGAGACGGGGTTTCGCTGCGTTGGCCAGGCTGCTCTCAAACTCCTGACCTCAAGCGTTCCACCTGCCTCGGCCTCCCAAGGTGCCGGGATTATAAGTGTGAGCCACGGCACTTAGCCAAGTTTTTATTAGGAGTAAATGTGGGGGCCGGGTGCTATGGCTCACACCTGTAATCCCAGCACTTTGGGAGACTGAGGCAGGCAGATCACCTGAGGTCAGGAGTTCGAGACCAGCCTGGCCAACATGGTGAAACCCCATCTCTACTAAAAATACAAAATTTAGCTGAGCATAGTGGCACATGCCTGTGACCCCAACTACTCAGGAGGCCGAGGCAGGAGAACTGCTTGAAGTTAGGAGGCAGAGGTTGCACTCAGCCGAGATCACACCATTGCACCCTAGCCTGGGAGACAAGCATGAACACTTTGTTTGAAAAAAAAAAAAGGAAGGAAGGAATTTGTCAAATGTTTTGTGGCGTCTATTGGGATGATCATATAGATTTTATTGTTTAATCTATTAATATGATAAATTACATCAATTGGCTTTTGAATGATAACCTTGCATTGCTGTGATAAAACCTGCTTAGTGGTGATGCATTACCATCATTATATACTGACAGGTTCAACTTGCTAAAATTTTGTTAAGGATTACTGCATCTGTGTTCAGAAGATGACAATCTTCTGTAATGTCATTATTATAAGGTTGTTTTCCGGTTTGGATATCAGAGTAGTACTAGTGTTAAAGAATTAATACAGACATATTTCATTCTCTTGAATTTTTTGGAAGAGTTTGTGTACAGTTGGTATTATTTCTGCCTTAAATGTGTAGTAGAAATCACCATTGAATTTATCTGGATCTGGAGTTTTCTTTGTTGGAAAGTTTTTCTTTTCCTTTTTCTTTTTCTTGTTTTTTTTTTGTTTTGTTTTGTTTTGTTTTGTTTTTTATGGAGTCTTGCTCTGTCACGCAGTTTAGAGTGCAGTGGTACGATCTCAGCTCACTGCAACTTCTGTCTCCCGGGTTCAAGCTATTCTCCTGCCTCAGCCTTCCAAGTAGCTGGGACTACAGGTGTGTGCCACGGCATCCGGCTAATTTTTGTGTTTTTAGTAGAGACGGCGTTTAACCATGTTGGCTGGGCTGGTCTCAAACTCTTGACCTTGAGTGATCCACCCACCTCAGCCTCCCAAAGTGCTGGGATTACAGGCATGAGCCACTGTGCCTTGCCTGGAAGGTTGTTTTTTTCTAGCCACCAATTAATTTCTATAATAAATACAGGGCTTTTCAGGTTACCTTGTTTTTAACTGAATGAACTTTGGTAGTCTGTGTCTTTCAGAGGCTAAATATTTTATCTAAGTTGTCTAACTTATTTCTTCTTCTAATGTCTAGAATTTGTAGTGATGTCCTCTCTCTCTCATTTCTATTATTGGTATTTAGTATCTTCTCTCTTTTTAACCCCCGGATCAGTCTGACTAGAAGTTTATGAATTTTATTGATATTCTTAAAGAATCAACTTTTAGTTTCATTGATTTTCTCTACTTTCTTTTTGTTTTACATAAATCTTATCCTTATTATTTCCTTTTCCCTGCTCACTAGGGTTTTAATTTGCTCTTCCTTTTCTAGTTTTTAAAGGTAGAACCTGAGGATATTAATTTGAGACCTTTCTGGTTTTTCTAATAGAGGCAAATTAGGGTGATAATTTTATCTCTAAGCAGGATTTTAGTGGCTTTTTATATGTTTTCTTTTTCATTTTCAATCACTGTGAAACACTTTCTTATTTCTCATTGGATTTCCTCTTTGCCTCATGCATTATTTAAAAGTTTGTTATTTAGTGTATTAGTCTGTTTTTATGCTGCTGATAAAGACATACCTGAGACTGGGCAATATACAAAAGAAAGGGGTTTATTGGACTCACTGTTCCACATGGCTGGGGAGGCCTCACAATCACGGTGGAAGGCAAGGAGGAGCAAGTCACATCTTACATGAATGGCAGCAGGCAAAAAGAGAGTTTGTACAGGGAGACTCCCATTTTAAAAACCATCAGATCTCATGAAACCCATTCACTATCAGGAGAACAGCACAGGAAAGTCCTGCTCCTGTGATTCAATCATCTCTCACTGGGTCCCTCCCAAAACATACAGGAATTATGGGAGCTACAAGATGAGATTAGGGTGGAGACACAGAGCCAAACCATATTATTTCACCCCTGGCCTCTGCCAAATCTGATATCTTCACATTTCAAAGCCAATCATGCCTCCCCAAAAGTTCCCCAAAGTCTCAACTCATTCCAACATTAACTCAAAAGTCCACAGTCAGCCAGGCATGGTGGCTCACGCCTGTAATCCCAGCACTTTGGGAGGCCGAGGTGGGCAGATCACCTGAGGTCAGGAGTTTGAGACAAGACTGGCTGATATGGCGAAACCCCATCTCTACTAAAAATACAAAAATTAGCCGGGTGTGGTAGCACACGCCTGTAATCCCAGCTACTTAGGAGGCTGAGGCAGGAGAATCACTTGAGCCTGGGAGGTGGAGGTTGCAGTGAGCTAAGATTGTGCCACTGCACTCCAGCCTGGGCAACAGAGTGAGACTCTGTCTCAAAAAAAATAGTCCACAGTCCAAAGTCTTATCTGAGACAAGGCAAGTCCCTTCCACCTATGAACCTGTAAAATCAAAAGCAAGTTAGTTACTTCCTAGATACAAGGGTGGTAAAGGCACTGCATAAATAGAGCCATTCCAAATGGGAGGAATTGGCCAAAACAAAGGGGCTAAAACAAAGTCCTTAATCCAGTGGGGTAGTCAAATCTTAAAGCTCCAAAACGATCTCCTTTGACCCCAGGTCTCACACCCAGGTCATGCTGATGGAATAGGTGGGTTCCCATAGTCTTGGGAAGCTCCAACCCTGTGGCTTTGCAGAGTACAGCCTCCCTCCCAGCTGCCTTCACAGGCTGGCAGTGAGTATCTGCAGCTTTTCCAGGTGCACGGTACAAGCTATCAGTGGATCTACCATTCTGGGGTCTGGAGGATAGTGGCTCTTTTATCACAGCTCCACTAGGCATTGCCCCAGTAGGGACTCTGCATGGGGGCTCCCATTCCAAATTTCCCTTCTGCAGCGCCCTAACAGAGGTTCTCCATGAGGACTCTGCCCCTGCAGCACACTTTTGCCTGAGCATCCAGGCCTTTCCTTGTATCTTCTGAAATCTAGGTGGAGGTTCCTAAACCTCAATTCTTGACTTCTGTGCACTCGGAGGCTCAACATCACATGGAAGCTGCCAATGCTTGAGGCTTGCACCATCTAAATCCATGGCCCAAGCTCTACATTGGCCCCTTTCAGCCACAGCTGAAGCAGGTGGGATATAGGGCATGAAGTCCCTAGACTGCACAAAGCAGAGGGACCCTGGGCCCAGCACACAAAACCGCTTTTTCCTCCTAAACCTCCAGGCCTGTGATGGGAGGGGCTACCACAGAGGTCTCTGACATGCCCTGGAGACATTTTCCCCATTGTCTTGGCTCCTTGTTACTTATGCAAATTTCTGCAGCCAGCTTGAATTTCTCCCCAAAAATGGGATTTTTTTTTTCTATCACATTGTCAGGCTACAAATTTTCCAATTTTTTTTTTTTTTTTTTTTTGAGACAGAGTCACTAGGCTGGAGTGCAGTGGTGCGATCTCGGCTCACTGCAACCTCTGCCTCCCAAGTTCAAGTGATTCTCCTGCCTCAGCCTCCCAAGTAGCTGGGACTACAGGTGCACACCACCACACCCAGCTAATTTTTATATTTCTAGTAGAGATGGGGTTTCACCATGTTGGCCAGCATGATCTTGATCTCTTGACCTTGTGAACCACCCACCTCAGCCTCCCAAAGTGCTGGGATTACAGGCATGAGCCACTGTGCCCAGCCAAATTTTCCAACTTTTATGCTCCGTTTCGCTTTTGAAGCTGAATGCCTTTAACAGCACCCAAGTCACCTCTTGAATGCTTTCTTTTAGAAATTTCTTCTGCAAGATATCCTAAATCATCTCTTTCAAGTTCAAAGTTCCACAAATCTCTGGGGCAGGGGCAAAATGCTGCCAGTCTCTTTGCTAAAACATAACAAGAGTCACCTTTGCTCCAGTTCCCAATAAGTTCCTCATCTCCCTCTGAGACCAGCCCTGCCTGGACCTTATTGTTCATATCACCATCAGCATTTTTATCAAAGTCATTCAACAAGTCTCAAGGAAGTTCCAAATTTTCCCACATTTTCCTGTCTTCTTCTGAGCCCTCCAAATTGTTCCAACCTCTGCCTGTTACCCAGTTCCAAAGTTGCTTCCACATTTTTGGGTATCTTTTCAGCAACGCCCCACTCTACTGGTACCAATTTACTGTACTAGTTTGTTTTCATGCTGTTGATAAAGACATATTTGAGACTGGGCAATTTACAAAAGAAAAGAGGTTTATTGGACTCACAGTTCCACATGGCTAGGGTGGCCTCACAATCATGGCAAAAGGCAAGGAGCAGCAAGTCACATCTTACATGGATGGCAACAGACAAAAAGAGAGCTTGTACAGGGAGACTCCCATTTTAAAAACCATCAGATTTCGTGAGACCTATTCACTATCATAAGAACAGCATGGGAAAGACCAACCCCCATGATTCAATAATCTCTCACCGGGTCCCTCCCACAACATGTGGGAATTATGCAAGCTACAAGATGAGATTTGGGTGGGGACACAGAGCCAAACCATACTATTTAGTTTCTAAAACTTGGGAGATCCTCCAGATATCTTTTTGTTATTGATTTCTAATTCCATGTAGTCAGAGAACATATTTTGCATAATTTGAATTTTTAAAAACATATTGTTCTGCGGCCCATGACATTGTTATAAATATTCCACAAAAACTTAAAAAGAATATGTATTCTGTTGTCGACAAGTGGGGTGTTCTACAAATATCAATTAGGCCAAGTTAATTGATGGTGTTAAGGCTTCTACATTCTTACTGATTATCTGGGTTCTTGTTCGATCAATTATTGAGAGAGAGGTGTTGAAATCTCCAACTATTTGTGCAGTTCTCCTATTAGGTTTTTATCAGTTTTTGCTTCATGTATTTTAAAGCTCTATTATTAAGTGTATATACATTTAAAATTGTTGTATCATCTTGATGAGTTATCTTCTTTAACATTATGAAATTACTATCTCTGGTAATATTCTTTGCTCTTAAATCTATTTTGTCTGATATTAATATGGCTTCTCTAGCCTAATTCGATTAGTGTTAGCATGGTTTATCTTTTTTTACATTTAATGTATTTGTGTCATTATGTTTCAAGTGTGTTTTCTTGCAGACAGCATCTAGTAGGGTATTGCTTTTGAATTGTGTCTAACAATCCCGCCTTTGACCATTTACATGTAATGTGATTATTGGTATGATTGATAAAATCTAGGGTCTTGTTATTTGCTTTCTATCTGTCCCATCTGTTTTTTTTCCTTTTACTCTTGTCATCTACTTCTGAATTAACCACATGTTATCTCCTTTGTGAACTTACTAGCTATAACTGTGCTTTTTTGGTTGTTGCTTCAGGGTTTATAATATATATCTTTAATTTATTATACTATACCTTCATGGAATATTTTATCACTTCATCTATAGGTTAAGACCTTTATTTCTATTTCTTCTCTCCTGCTTTTATACTTTTGTTGTCATTCATTTTAATGTACACATATTGTATATTTTGTGATATACTGTTATTAGTTTGCTTTAAACAGGTAATTATCTTTTAAAGAGATTTTTAAAATAAGAAACATGTTTTATATATTTTAAGTAGAAAAATATTTTATATTTGCCTACATATATACATTTCTGGCATTCTTTTATTCTTTTTTGTATATTCAGATTTCCATCTGGTATTTTTTTTCTGCCTAAAGGGCTTCAACATTTCTTGTATTGTAGATCTTGTAGTGATGAATTCTTTCAGCATTTGTGCATGTGAAAATGTATTTTACCATATTTTGTCTTGCTTTATTTTGCATATTTAGAAATTTTTGACATGAGAGTCTTTTGGAGGGGTACAGCTTTATTGACCTGTAACTCGCATACCATACAATCCACCCACTTGAAGTGTACAGTTCTGTGGTTGTTAGTATAGTCAGAGATATGCAGCCTTCATCACAATCAATCTTAGAACATTTCCATCACCCCAAAGAGAAATGCTGTACACTTCATCTGTCAGTCCTTGAGTTCCCATCTCTTCCAGCCCTACTTTCTGTGTCTACAGATTTTTCTATTCTGAAAATGTCATCTAAATGGAACCACACAGTATGTGGCTTTTTGTGGCTAAGTTCTTTCATTTAGAAAAATGCATTCAAAGGTCGCTTATGTTGTAGTATGTATCATTATTTCGTTCCTTATTGTATTGATATACCTACCATATTTTATACCTACCATTAATTCATCAGTTGAATGAACGTGTGGGTTGTTTTCATTTTTTACTTTCATGAATAATGCTGTTATGAGCATTGGTGGACAAGGTTTTGTGTGGATATAAGTTTTCAGTACTCTTGGTTATATAACTAGGGGTAGATTTATTGGGTAATATGGTAATTCTATGTTTATCTTCTTGAGGAACTGCTATTTTCCAAAGTGCCTGTACCACTTGATATTCCTACCAGCAATGTATATGTGTTTCCATTTCTCCACATTCTTGCCAACATCTGTTATTCTCTTTTATCTTATAGCCAACCTAGTAGTTATGAAATAGTGTCTCATTGTGGTTTTGATTTACACTTCTCTACTAGCTAATGATGTTGAGTATCTATCTTTTCATTTGCATAAGGGCCTTGAGTATTTTCTTTGGAGAAATGTCTATTCCAATCCTTTGCCCATTTTGGTTGTGTTTTGTTTTATTTTGAGATGGAGTCTAGCTGTGTCACCCAGGCTGGAGGGCAGTGGTGCAATCTCGGCTTACTGCAACCTCCTCCTCCCAGGTTCAAGTGATTCTCCTGCCTCAACCTCTCAAGTAGCTGGGATTACAGGTGCACGCTGCCACGCCCAGCTAAATTTTTTGTATTTTAGTAGAGACAGGGTTTCATCGTGTTGCCCAGGCTGGTCTAGAACTCCTAAGCTCAGGCAATCCACCTGCCTCGGCCTCCCAAAGTGCTAGGATTACAGGTGTGAGCCACCACACCTGGCCCCTTTGCCCGTTTTCAAATTGGGCTATTTATTTATCTTTTTGTTATTGAGTTGTAAGAGTTGCTTGTGTATTCTAGGTACAAGTCCTTTATCAGATATATTACTTTGAAATATTTTCTTCTGTTCTTTGTGACTGTCTTTTCATTTTTCTTTTTTTAAATTTTGTTTTGATATAATGTCTTTTCATTTTCTTGATGGTAACCTTTGAAGTGTAGAAGTTTTATATTTGATCAAGTCTAATTTATCTGTTCTTTTATTTTGTTCCTTGTGCTTTTGGTGTCATAGATGAGAAACCATTGCCTATTCCAGGATTTACCCCTAGGTTTTCTTCTAAGAGTCTTACGGTTTTAGCTATTACATTTAGGTCTGTGATCCATTTTGAGTTAATTTTTATATGTGGTATGAGGTAGGGTTCAACTTAATTCTTTTGCACATGGATATTCAGTTGTCTTAGCATCATTCATTGAAAAGACTTTACCTCATCTTTGAAAGAAAGACTTTACCTCATCTTTGGTATATAATTCCAGAATGTCAACTTTATTTTCTTTCAGAACTTAAAAATGTTGATCTACTGCGTTCTAACTGACATGGTTCTGAAAAGAACCATGTACTGTCATTTTTATCTTTGCTCCTTTCTATGTATTATGTATATTTTCTGTAGATCTTTTTAAAGTTTTTTTCCTTACCACCGGTTTTAGCCAATTTGATGGGCATTGGTTTTTTTTTTTTTTTAAATGTTTCCTGTGCTTGTGGTTTGTTGGGCTTCTTGAATCTGTGAGTTTTCATTAAATTTGGAATACCTTCACTCATTATTTATTCAAAAATGTTTTCTGTCTCTTCATCTTCTTCAGAGACCCCAATTACACATATATTGGACTGGTTGAAGTTGTGCACACTGACAGTCTATTCATTTCTTTCCGTCTCTTTATTCTTCATGTTTCATTGTTTTATTTTTTTTCTTTTTAAAAGTTTTTGTTTTTCTTTTTTTGCTTTGTACATCTGTCAGCTCATACCTATGGGTTTCATTGTGAGGAGTTTATATTGCGACATCTTGAAGCTCACTAATATTGTCTTCTGTAGTATACAATCTTCTGTTAATCCTATCCAGTGTATTTTTTATCTCAGGCATTGGTTTTTTCCACCTAAGTTTGAATTCAATTGTTTTTATATCTTGCTTCTCTTTTACATACGTATGTTTTCCTATAGCATTTTGAACATATGGACTATAACTGTGTTCAAATACTTGTGTAATAATTCTATCATTAGTGTCTTTTTAAATAATTTCTATTGATCGATTTCTCTTCATTATGGGTTGCATTTTCTTACTTCTTTGCATACCTTATAATTTTTCATTGCATTCCAGACATCATGAATTTACCTTGTTGAATGTTAGATATTTTTGTATTCTTTTAAATATGCTAGAGCTTTACTCTGGAATGCAGTTAATTTACTTGGAAGCATTTTGATCTTTTCAAGGCTTGCTTTTAAGTTTTGCTAGGCAGGACCAGAGTAGCCTCTAATCTTGGGCTAATTTTTCCCTTTTACTGAATACTTTACTTGATGCCCTGTTTATTACAGATTTTCTACTCTGGCTGGTGATAATACAAACTGTTCTGCACTCTAACAATTGTCTCTTCCATTCCTCCCTGGTGTTCTTTTCCTGGCATCAGCTAGTTCCTCACATATATATGCTTATTGTTACTCAGCTGAAGACTTAAAGGAAATCCTCTGTAGATCTCTGGCGCTCTCTCTGTACAATTCTCTTCTCCGTGTAGCTTTTTTTTTCCCCTCTCTTGGACTCTGCCCTGTGAACTCTAGCTACATTGGCTTCCTTAAACTCTCAAATCTGTCTCTTTAACTCGAGAAGATTTCCTATTTAAGTTTCCCTTCCCTGGCTGTGTCCTGGAAATCTCCAGGCAGTAAGCAAGGACAATCATAGCACTCATCTCATCTTTCAAGTTTATCTTAGGGATTACTGTTCTATATTGCTTATTGTCCAATGTCTGAAAATATTTCATACATTTTGTCCAGGCTTTTAGATGTTTAATGTGAAAGGGTATATCCTGTCCCTGTTACTCCATCTTGGATGGAAGCTGTAGTCCTCAATAAATGTTTTACTCCATTCTCTAAACACTGAGTGATTTCATCATTGGCAATAGACTAGGTTCTTACCGGTAACTTCAGTGTTAGACCTTCCAGATGTTCATGGCTAGGCACCATGGCAAGTTTACAATGATATATATTATTGTGATGTCTCCTATTTGTTTCAGATATCTCGTTTTCTCATTTAGACTGCAAATTCCCTGAGGTCAGAAACCCTCCAATCTTATGTTTCTATGTATCTTCCACCCAAAACTAGACAAATCTATTTTTAACTCTTACTCAATCTTGACCCATTTGAAAATTCCATTTGAAGTGTTACCAAATAATACACGTAAGATTAGAGTTTATGTTAAACATCAATACCACATATTCAAATGCTATGAGTGAAAATGAATGCTGATTCATCCCCTAATTTTATAAACTCTAGGAGGAAGAACCACCACCCTTACCTTCATTGTGGTCAGTTGAGAACTGTCTTCTAATTATCCACCGGCTTGTCAATATCTTTTTAAGAAAGTAATTTTTTCAAAAATGTAGATAAATCAAAACCCTATAAAATCTACACACTTAAGTAACTAGTTCTTCAGTAACAGAGCGCTCTGACCTTTCATGTAAAAGCATAGTAAATATTAGTCAAATTAAATATTATTCACTTTGTAAAGTAATAATATTCAATTAGATCATTTTGGAATTTTGTTTTTTTCATCAACGAATTGTTATTAATTCTAATCTAAGGAGAAATAAGATAAAATCATGTTTTAAATCTGCTTTAATATTCTGGTAGTATATAGGGAAAAAATACGTGCTATTTCATCCACTCCCTCTGCAACAAATACACCCTCATTCAACAGTAAATACTTTTCAGGTTCTGCCTTTGGTGTTAAGGATGCCGCTGAGGGGAAGACACCAAATGCCTTGTTTTCATGATATATTCCCTCTTGGTACTATTCATTTTATGGAGGCTTTATTTAGGTTAATAGCATAATATATTTATAATACGTGAAGATCCATGGGTTTATTCAACAAACCATTTGTTGAGTACCTTATATATTCCAGACATTGTTCTAGGCACTGATATTACAGCAGTGAACAAAACAGACAAATCCCCTGCTTTCATGGAGCTTATATTGGAGGTTGGGTGGCAGTAAAGTAGATAAACATAAGGCAGGTGGTAAACGCTCTAAAGAAAAATAAAGCAGGGTGATGAGCCAGCTAGTCATGAGAAGGAGTTCTGTTTTATGTAGGGGTATCAGGGAAGGCCTCACTTGTAAGATATGGCACTGTTACAGAGACACGATTGAGGAAACTAGTTAGCCAGGCAGACTATTTGGGGAATTATTCCAGACTGAAGGAACACTGCAAGTGCAGATACATGAATGCAGGATTAGGCTCGGCGTATTTGGGTAGAACCAACAGAGCAAGGGAGGAGTGTCAGGAAATGAGGGTAAAAAGGGAGAGGAGTAAAATTAAATAAGACAGTATACTCCATAAAGAAGTAATTGCATTTTACTTGGAAATGGGAAGCCACAGGAAGGTTATGAGCAGAGGAGAGACATTACCACATTTATATCATAAAACTATTGCTTTAGCTACTATTGAGACTGACTTTGGAAGGGTAAGAGCAGAAGCAAGAAAATGACAAGGCTATTGCAGTTATTCGGGTGAGAGATGGGTGGCCTGGCCTGCACTGCTGCCACTGGAGATGGGGAGAAATGGTCAGATTCTTAATATTTCAAATATTTATGCTGAGTGAAAGAATCAGACAAAGAATGTATACTATATTATTCCATTTATATCAAATTCTAGAAAATGCAAACCAATCTACAGTGACAGAAGGTTGTCTGAAGACAGCTGGAAGAAGGGAGGGAGGGATTATAAAGGATCATGAGAACTCTTTCAGAGGTGATGAATATGTTAATTAACTTCATTGTAGTAATGGTCTCATGGGTGTAGACATATGTCAAAAATTATCAAATTGTACCCTTTAAACATGTGCAATTTATTGTAGGTTAATTACACTTCAGTGAAGCTATTAAAAAAGACATGGGATCGTCTGATGGATTGGACTCGGGTGTGAGAGAAAAGAGGTCAAGGATGGTTTGTATGTTTTTGGCTTAAGCACCTGGAAGATAGGAATGAAATTGTCATTCCTATTCCTATCTCAAATAGGGAAGACTGACAGGAGCAGAGTTTGAGAGGAAAAAATAAAGAGTTTGGTTTTCAGCATATTGTTAGAGATGCCTAATAGACACATCTAAGATATTAAAACAAATAAATACACAGTAGAAAAGAAATGAAGAATGAACAGAACTACTACTTGGATAGAGAGTGCTTGTTCATGACCTTACCAAATGTATATTTTCTCAGGACTGCATTGGAATTACATTGGCCCAATAGGATCTCTCACGGCTCCTACAGACAAAAATTAGTGAGCAACTGTTTACTATTTTTTCCTTATTCAATATAATGGATTGCACAGACAAGCCACATTCTTTCTTCTTGCTTTTAAATAATACGATTTGTTTGGGAAACCAGCTGCTGGGTTTGTTGTTCAAGGTTGATGAATAACCTTAGAGACTGCAATGAGAAGCTCCTGGTCACAGAAAAATGCCAAGTTCTTCAACCAGGGCTGGAGAGCATTGTAGCCACTCTTCTCTGGGCTGATCTGCTCATGCCATCCCCGCTTTTTTAATTGCATATATAAATAATCCAGTTATAATATGATTTAAATAAGATTTTGTTTTCCTACTCAGAAAGAAAGTACAAGAATTGCTTGTTGCTTGATGGAGGCTTTACAGAGTTGTGATTAAAAAGGAGCATACCACCTGGGTTTGAATCTTAGCTCCATCACTCACTAGGTGTTTGAATGCCTTATGGTAGTCATCTCTGAAATGAGGATCATAATAGGACCTACTACTCTAAGGTGATATTGTTGTGAAGATTAAATTAATTTTAATTCATGTGTAGAAAGACCCTAGAATAACAACTGGGCATAAAGTACTCAATAAATGTTAGCTGCTATTAACTAATTTTCCCTACTCTGACATTTATTGTTTAGTTATTTTCATGTCAGTTGGTTTTCACTAAGTCGTGGACTTGTTTAGACAAGGTCCTCTCCCACCACCCTGGGTGCTTTATACAATGTCAGGCATGAAATAAGTACAAAATGGAAGCTCATCACACTGTTATTGAATTAGTTTACTTTTTCCCTATGGATATAGATCTAGGAATCTCAAGATCTCAGCCCAAGAAATATTACCCATTTCTATTAAAGACCAAGCAGGCCACAGGCTCTGATTTACATCCTCAGCCCCCTATTCCATTCACCTCCCGCTTTCGTAAAGAGCATCACGGTATGGTGCCCCCAAGGAAGCCCTGGGAGGCTGAAGGGGAGGGAGCCTGAAACCAGAGACTAATAGTGGCAAATCGCGGGTGGGATTTGGTAGTTCGGAAAAGGAGGTACCATACCAAAAGTGGGAGTAGCGGGGTGAAGTGGAGGGGCGCTGGTTCGGGACAGGCCACAAACCAGAAGCTGCAAGAAAGGGCTAGAAGGGACCTGTTGAGATGGCGCAGGGTTGAGGGACCCTAGCGCGCAGGGAGGGGTGAACAACGAATGGAGTCACGCGGAGGTTCTGCGAGGGACTGGGGCAAAGGCAGGTGATTGGACGAGGGAGAACACTTAAGAGTCCTGGTTGCCAAGGCAGCGACCAGAGGAGAAAGCTTCGAGGAGAGGACGAGGCGGCTGCCAGTCCTCCTCCTGGAGGTCTCCCGCATCCCTCCTAAAGCCTCTGCTGACGTGTCAGTCGAAAACTGCTCAGACCTTCCGTGTCAGTCGAAAACCGCTCAGACCTTCCCGGGCGCCGCCCCTCCGCGCTTGTCTTCCCACTCGCCCCCGGCGCTCCGCCCCGTCCCTGCCCTCGTCCCTCTC
>NW_012098421.1:0-76788 GCF_000951045.1 Mandrillus leucophaeus | reverse complement strand
CGCGGGGATGGGCGCGCTCCGGGTCGCTGTGTCTGCCTTCTCCCGCTCTGTTAGCGCCCAGCCCTGCGGGCCTGACCATGGGGGGCTGCACCTCCCACTTGTTGCCAGCGTTTTATTTTCCTCTGCTGGGGCTGGGGGTTGCTTGCGGTGGTCCCCGGCTTCCCCAGGAGTGGCTCACAGCGTCCCCTTCCCACTCCCCGCCATCCGCCCGGGCTGGGAGGGTAGATGTTGTTGCGCGCCGCGCGTCTGGGCTCCCCACGCCGCAGCCAAAGCTTTCCTGCCCGCGCTGCGGGGACCTCGGTGGGTGCAATACCCGGGCAGATGCGCTAAGGGCTCAGATGCCGGTGGGCGTTTTCCCAGTGGCAGGTTGATGGTGGGGTTTCTCAGGAAAGGCTCTCTGGCGCTGCTCCTTTGCCCTTCTGCTTTATTGGGATTTGGGCTTGTACCGCCTTTTGAACAGAAATTGGGAGTTTAGGTTTGGGACGAGTCCGGAGTCCAAGCACTCATTGTATTCCGAGGTCTCTGCCCCGACTTTGATCAATCCTGTCGTTTCTGTGCTTGGAAGCCTCCTTGCAGACTGCCAGGCAGGGCTGCAGGAAGACCAAAATCTTTCGCTCTGCGAAGAGACCGAGGATCTGCACCGGCCACCTGGGACCGGCAGCCTCCTCTTCTGTGCGCAGGAAGCGGAATTGCTCTCCAGTCTGGGATTGGAGGTGGGCGGTGGAGAGGGCACAGATCTTCAGGCTCGGATGAAGAGGGTTATTACAGGAATGACAGTAAATACTCCAAGGGTCTCATAAGCCAAGCTTGGTTTAGCCTTAGCCACTTGTGTGTTGAAACCTCTTCCCTCTGTGTTCGCCGGACCAGGATCATTTTAGGGCCTCCCAGGCAGGCTCAACCTTGTAACTTACTGATAGCCGCTGCAGAAACGGTTTTTCATACATTGTTAAGCAATGCCTGTAGAAAAGTATTCGTTTTAAGAAGGCCAAGAACCCTACGGTTTAGCTATTTATATTCAAATTGATGTTATGAAAAACAAATTTCATAATATGAACTGTTTGTATCTCTACAACACTAATCAAGAAAAGTGGTCTCTAATGAGTGTGAAGCCATTCCTAGAGACAACCCTATGGTTGATGTAAATAAACACTACAAAAGCAGTACAACTGCCATGATTTTTCCCTTTAGTTTTCTTGGGTCAAAACCACACTGTTACCCATTTGCCGCTGGCAATGGCAAGATAGTTGGTATTCTTTGCTTGCAAGCGTTGCCCTGCCTGGGTCCCTCAAAACAGGTACCTAGAGAATCATCACATCACTGGTGCTTCTTCAGTACTAAGGCGTGATGTTAGAAGAGCTCACGGTTGTAACATAACTTGAGAAATGGTATGTGTTCAAACAGAGTAAACCAAATACAATAGGCATCAACAGGAGCAAGATCTAGATGCGTGTGTGTTGTGTTGTATAAAGTGTTTAGTAATGTGAGTGTATATGGTGCCCTTGTGTGCTTTTCAAATAGCTGTTCCACAAGGTGCAGTTTTTTGGCCTCTGATATATTATTATAAATCCTCTATGATCTATTATGAGGGGGAGCAAGAAAAACATTGCCATTTTCAATTCTGGTCTTATTCTCAACCTTAAATTGTCCATCACCTTAAACCTGGCCTCACACTCAATTATATCTGAGCTACAAAGCTGACATGTTGGAAAATAATCAGAGTTTAGCTTCAAAAAACAAGTAACCCCTTCCAAATCTATATGCATGTACAGCCATTTAAAGGCAGGTTTTTAATGTATTTTATAGCAAATTGGCTTTTGGAAAAAATCTTATTTCCATTCATCCTTCTTTGTCTCTGCTATTTCAGCGTATTTATTGTCCATCTCGTCTTACATGGGAAACTGTGTATGTGGTCAACAAAAATAAAAGTACTGCTTCTACCAGTTTCTAGATCAAGCGTGATTGAATTACTGACCTATTCTCATAGTTTTGCTTAGTCCCAGCCAAATGGGATGTCGACTTTTGATTTTGTTTATAGAAAAATATACATAAGGGTATTTTTTCCTTTGTTTTGAAACTTAATGTTGGATACAGTCAACATTATTTACTTTCAGAAAAGATTCCCTTGTGATGTAATTGAATCTACAGTAGGGTGTGATAGATATCCTTTCCCATCAATTTATCCAGACACTGTACTGAGGGAACAACTTGGCTGCAAATGAAATTGACAGTGTTTACTGCTACATAGTAGCGGTTATAGCCACTTGAAGATAGAGACTTTTAGTGGTTAGTTCAAGTTAATTGACCTCTTGGGGGTTCCTGGGTACTCTAGCTCCCTATTACCCTTCATGTAGTCATGCTTAAGCTAGTCATCATCTGAGCTTGAATTTACCCATTTGCAAAAGGAAGCTTTTTATGAATATGAAACAGAAAAGATTGAGGACTAGAAGGTTAGAGAGGGAATCGAGAGTTTCACTTGGGTGAGAAAAGCCATGTGTGGCAGTTGACACATTGCTTTTTGTTTCTCAATATTATCCATAGAGAAAAATAGAGAAGGTTTTCCTTTCCCCTGTCTGCTTGTAGAAGATATGATTTATAGCAGTAAAGCTCTAAGGATTTGAGATACTTTCTTTGAGCATATGAAAGAAATTCCAGAGAGTACTGGAAAAACTTGGTTGTTGTTTATAGTGGGATTCTTATATTTCCTGATAAATCAATATGCATTGTGAACACTGAATCCTGATATCTGGCTATTTTTTTTTTCTCTCTCTCTCTTTATATACAGTGTTAATGTACCGCGGTGAGGCTCTAGAAGATTTCACAGGCCCGGATTGTCGTTTTGTGAATTTTAAAAAAGGTGATCCTGTATATGTTTACTATAAACTGGCAAGGGCATGGCCTGAAGTTTGGGCTGGAAGTGTAAGTAAAATTTTGACATACTTTATATGCTTAATTTTTACTGGCTTCTTTAGCACTGTAGATTTAAATGACTGCATTTTCTTGGGACGCTTGATGGAGTTAACCTGTCCTCTCTGCCTGTGAAAAAAGATGGCCCTGTGTACCCAGCAGACCTTGGGTCTGCACAGAGTAGGGGCTCAGCAGAGTCTTCTGAAATAGAACTGATTCTGGCAAGTTCCCCTCAGCATCAACCTCTAGGATACTCCATACATATTAGGGGTTGAAATGGTAAGAGCTGAAAAATTCTTTACTTCATTGCTTCAAAAAGGAAAGATTCATAGGAATTAGGAATTAGACTTACTATGTAAACTATGTTTGAGAGAGTGTTTCAGGCATGTAAGTTTAAAGTTGATTTTATGTATATTTCTTTATTTATATTTTTATTTATGAAAAAGTGGCAGTCTTGGGAACACTTCCCTAATCATCTGTGCTATTATAAGTCTGTAAAAAAGCAAAATGTTGTGTTTCCCATGTGCTTTCTTGTTTGTTTTTTGTTTGCAGCTTTGGGTTCATCCTTGTCCTGCTTTTCAGACACTTGTGTCTGGAGGTTACCCCAGGGGCTCTGTTCCCAGCTGATTTTATGGGTGCCCTGATACCAGACATGGCAATCAATGCTTTAGTGTTTTTAACGAGGATATTCACTGGGAGTGACCTAATTGAGAGGCCTGTCTTATGAGTTATTGTCCTTTCCTTTTTAGAAAGAGTGATGTGTGGACTGTGTTTTTACTTTAAGTAGTAAGGGTCCTCGATATCTTTAGGATTGTCCCCACTTAGAGAAATACCCACCCCAACTATGAAAGTTTTCACTCTCAATAAAACAACAAACAAACAAAGAGAAAATAAGAAATCCCCTTGGGAAAAATAGACTGATTTTGTTGTCATTCCAGGTTCCTCAGGAGTAATCTTGGGAAACAACCACTGGTCAGGTTCAGCTCTCCTATTTAGAGAGCATCCCAAGTGGCTCCCTCCGTACGAAGACAAATCTATTCTGTTTCTTTCAAGTCTACCTAATGAGATGTGTTGATATTCTTTACTCTTGGAAATGTTTTTCCATGTATCTAGGCTGCGGTTTTCATAGAACAGTTAAGTTTTTTTTTTCTCTCCTCATCTATGAGCATTTGGATGAATGAACTTGACTTAACATTTTCCTCCCACTGCAGTTTTGCTCATTCACGTATTCACCTCTGGATGTCCTGTCAGTCTTTCTGGGTCGCACCTCTCATCCTGCCTTCTTAAGGAACGCTGCCTTCGGCACCCAGCCAGAAGGGATCTTTGCTGCCTGGTGATTGTTTAGGTGGCACTTTGTTTGCACTGTTCATGTGGCATTTGCTTTACTGCTTTGTATGGCAGTCAGTTTGTATGCTGTCTTAGCTCACATAAAGTCGAAGACTCTTTAATGGAAAGGCTCATGCCTTATCTGTCTTCCTTTTCAGTATTTCCTTACAGGGCATTGGCATTTATTTGTATTTGTCCTGATATTATCTTATGCAGAATTTGTTCTCTTAAGGTAATACTCTACTTTCCCCCCCACCCCCTGCCCAAAAGAAATCAACAGTACCTTGGCAGAAATGATGTGTGAAAGCAAAATTAGACATAAAGATTGCTTCTGGTCATATGGACCTATGATTTTTTTTTTTTTTTTTTTTTGTCAAATCATAAGAAATGAGATGCCACCTGTGGTCCCAATTGACAAAGATTAAGGAAGGTAAATGTATAGTATTTCCCTTTCTCTATATACCTCTACCTCTGATTTGTTTCCTTTTTCCAGGTTCTCCCTTAATAAAATAGTCTTCCCTCTAATTTGATGAACTTATTCTTAGGAATTTAAAAACTCTGTCTTCAGCTTTCAAAATGATTCTCATTTCTGTTTCTTAGTTTTCATTCTGCAGTCTTTTTTGGTTTCTTAGCATTTTAGACTTGATCTGCCAATAACACAGAGTTTAATTGCCCTTATCTAATCTCCATGGCAGTATTTTACTACTACTACTGGCTTTCAGATAGTTTTCAGATAGAACGAGAGCACTCATGAATGGAGATGTTTTGTGAATTAGTGATATAATGGTCTTTTTTGCTTTTCATGCATTTGATTTACTTGCCACCTCCTCCTTTAATGATTGGAAGATATACCTCTTCCTTTCAGACAGTAGCTAGTAAAAGACTGTGTATTTCTCAAGAGGGCACATTTTACTAGTGCTGAAAATGAATGGAATTATTTTCTATAGAGATTTTGGTTTGCATGAAACAAAAGCTTGGTGTGCAGATTAGTATGTATTACATTGTAATTTTGTTTTGTCTCCAGTTACCTGTAATATCCTTTTGGAAAATGGCAGTGTAACACATCATATCCGCAAATACAGTTGATGCTTGGGCAACACAGGTTTCAACTCTGTGGGTCCACTTATAATGCAGATTTCTTTCAATAAATATATTGTAAAATTTTGTGGAGGTTTGCAATAATTTGTTAACTCTCAGACTGCATAGCATAGAAATTCCAAAAAAATTAAGAAAAAGTTAGATATGTTATTAGTATGTAAGCTACATGTAGATCATAGTGTATTTTATTCTTTACTGCCATAAGACATACACAAATCTGTATAAAAAGTTACAATTTATCGAAACATACACACACAAACGCAGATCTTAATGGCGCCTTCCGCAGTCGAGAGAAATGTAAGCATGTAAAGATAAAATATTAAATTGTAATTGCATAAATTAATTGTACTACATACTGTACTATATATTGCATAGCCACCTCCTTTTGCTGTTCTAGTGAGCTTAAGTATTATGAGTATCCACTTAAAATGCCATGTAACGCTGTCATTTCCATGTGATTTCCACGTCATTTCCATGTCATTTCCATGTCATTTCCATGTCATTTCCATGTGAGCAGTTCATCTCTCCAGTCAATTGTATAGTGCGTAAAAAGTGATCTCTTGTGGTTTTCATGTATTTTTTGTGTTTAGTGCAATACTATAAACCTTGAATAACACTCTGGGACGCATACAAGGTGTCACTAGTGATGTTGGAAGTGCTGTCAAGTAGCAGAGAAGAGTAATGACATTACAAGAAAAAGTTGATTGCTTGATATGTGCTGTAGATTGAGGTTTGCAGCTGTGGTTGCAAGATTAACAAATCTAGCTTAAGGACCATTATAAAAAAAGAAAAGGAAATCCATGAAGCCGTTATTGCAGCTATGCCAGCAGTTATGAAAATCTTACACTTTTTGCAAAATACCATTTTATGTACTATTAAAAATACAGCTTTTATGTGGGTACAGGCTTGCTGTTAGAAAGACATTCCTATAGACTCTAATGTGAATCAAGACAAAGCAAAGTCATTATATAACAACTCAAAGTAAAAGAAAAGTGAAGGGTCTAACACTGAAGAATTTAATGCCAGCAAAGGATAGTTTGATAATTTGAGAAAGAGGTTTGGCTTAAAGAAAGTCAAGACAACAGCAGAAGCAGCTTCTGCCAACCAAGAGGGAGCAGAAGAGTTTCTAGGTGCCATTAAGAAAATCATTTAGGAGAGAGGCTATCTGCCTGAACAGGTTTTTAATGTTGACAGAAGTGCCCTATTCTGGGGGGGAAAAGTACCACGAAGGACATTTGTAAATAAGAAAAACAAATGTGCACCAGGATTTGAGACAAGAAGGGATAAGCCAACTCCATTGCTTTGTGCAAATGCAGTTGGGTTTATGATGAGAACTGCCTTCTGCTTTTATCTGTCTTGAAGGGAAAGTTGAATACCAACTGCCAGTCTTTTGGATGTACAGTAAGAAGGTCTGGATAATGAGAACCCTTTTTCTGGATTGATTCCATCAATGCTTTGTCCCTGAAGTTAGGAAGTACCTTGCCAATAAGGAACTGCTTTTTAAAGTTCTTTTCATATTGGACAAATGCCCCTGGCCACCCACAACCTTGTGAGTTCAACACCAAAGGAGTTGAAGTGGTCTACTTGCCCTAAACACAGCATCTCTAGTTCAGCCTCTAGATTAGGGGGTCATGAGGAACTTTAAGTCTCATTACATACCATACTTTATGGAAAGGATCACCAACGCCTTGGAAGAGCATGCCAATAGAGAGGACATCATGAAGTTCTGGTAGGATTATATCATTGAAGATGCCATCATCATTATAGAAAAGGCCATAAAAGCTGTCAAGCCCTAAAACTGTATCCAGACGTTGTGCTTGATTTCACAGGATTATGATAGAACCAGTCAAGAAAGTATGAAACAGATTGTAGATATGGCTAAAAAGGTGAGGGTGAAGGGTTTCAAGATATGGATCTTGAGGAAATTCAAGAGCTAATAGACACCACACCAGAGGAATTAACAGGAGACAACTTGATGGAAATAGGTGCTTCCAAACCAGTGCCAGAAAATGAGGAAGAAGACATAAAGGCCACAAAACAAGTCAACACCAGACAATCTGATAGAAGGGTTTTAGTTGTTAAAGACAGCTGTTAACTTCTTTTATAACATGGACCATTCTCTGATAGGGGTACTGAAAATAAAGCAAACAGTAGAAGAAGGGTTGGTACCATATAGAAACATTTTTAGAGAAATGAAGAAGCAAAAGAATCCAGACAGAAATTACATTGTGTTTCCACAAAGGTACATCAAGTGTGCCTGTGTCTCCTGCCTCCTCTTCTACCTCCTCTGCCTCTACCACTGCTGAGACAGCAAGACCAACCCCTCCCCTTCTTCCTCTGCCTCAGCCTACCCAATAAGAAGATGATGAGGATGAAGACCTTTATGATTATCCACTTCTACTTAATGATGAATAGTAAATATATTTTCTCTTCCTTTTGATTTTCTTAATAACATTTATTTTCTTTTCTTTTTACTTTCTTTTTTTGAGACAGGGTCTCACTTTATCACCCAGGCTCGAGTGCAGTGGCGCCATCATGGGTCACTGTAGCCTCAACCTCCTGGGCTCAAGTCATCCTCCCGCCTCAGCCTCCCTGGTAGCTGGGACTACAGGTGCATGCCACCGTGCTCTGCTAATTTTTTAAAAGAAATTTTTGTAGAGACGAGGTCTCACTATGTCACCAGGCTGGTCTCCAACTCCTGAACTCAAGCGATCCACCTGCCTCTGCCCAATGTGATTACAGGCATGATCCACCATGCCTGGTCTTAATAACATTTTCTTTTCTCTAGCTTACTCTATTGTAAGAAGAGAACATATACATATAACATGTAAAATATGTGTTAATTGACTGTTTATGTTATTGGTAAGGCTTCTGGTCAATAGTAGGCTATTAGTAGTTCAGTTTTTATGGAGTCAAAAAAAGTTCTATGCAGATTTTTGACTGTGCCCCTAACACCTGTGTTGTTTAAGGTCAGCTGTATTTGCCTTTTGTTGTAGTGGTCATATATTTCAGAAACTCTGCATTCTTCTTACTTATTACATGGCTGTTGTTTATTGTTTAAGAAAGACTTATAAGTTCTGGGTTGTGAGCAATACTATGAAATGGGTAGGTACATTTTTGCTAGAGGTTATTTGGAATTGTGTTTATAACCAGCTTTACTATGCATAGTTTTAATAATATAAAAATATACAATAATATTCCCTTACATAGCTCTTTTATCTACTTCTAAACACTAACTTTACATGTACTATGTTTAGAATTAAGCCGAATATAATAAGAAAACTTCCAGAGTTTTAGAAATGTTCGCTTAACAGTTTTCTGTACTTAAATTATCAGAGTAGTAATAATCTCAGTGTAATTATAACAGCAACTACCTACCTCTCTTAGTTATATCTACTTACCTATATATTTGTATATTTTCTACACTACTAAGAAGTCTCTCATTTATATTTGTGACACAGAATTTGATTGATATTTGTCCCTTTTGCCCATTCTTTTGTATAGGTTGGGCGTATTTTTGGATATTTTCCAAAAGATTTAATCCAGGTAGTCCATGAATATACCAAAGAAGAGCTACGAGTTCCAGCAGATGTAAGTTGTGGATTTCTGTCTTGTCCTCAGTTGTAAGTTGGCTTATAAGTGACTACCTAGAAAAGAAGAAAAATTTCAAAATAATTTCAATGAGATTTTATCATAATCTGATAGTTATCTAATATATTGAAATAAATGTTGTTTAGATATTCTTATATAAGGCTGTGTACTCTTTTTTTGTTTGTTTGTTTGAGTTGGAGTCTCGCTCTGTCGCCCAGGCTGGAATGCAGTGGTGCGATCTCGGCTCACTGCAGGCTCCGCCTCCTGGGTTCACGCCTTTCTCCTGCCTCTGCCTCCCATCTAGCTGGGACTGCAGGCGCCTGCCACCACACCCAGCTAATTTTTTGTATTTTTAGTAGAGATGGGGTTTCATTGTTAGCCAGGATGGTCTTGATCTCCTGACCTCATGATCCGCCCACCTCAGCCTCCCAAAGTGTGCTGGGATTACAGGCATGAGCCACCACTCCTGGCCAAGGCCGTGTACTCTTATACAAGGCTTCTCTTTCCTGCTTCATATGTGAAAAATTAAGAGTTCTGTAGTTTTGTATTTACTTATTAATGTTAGACGGCAAATAATTTCTTTTCACAAGCAAGAGGAGAAATTTGAAAACTACTTATTGGATAGCTGTTAGACATTTTAAGGATACAGAAATCAGGTTAAATTAATTAAGCTCTAATTTTATACTGAGCCAGAAATGCAAACTTACAAAGGTTTTCTTATTATTGACTCCTTAGTGATTTAAGGGATTATAGTTATAGATTTAGAAAAGGGAACCAGAGAGTTTCAGGTAAGGTCCAGTCTCGTATCTGTAAGGCGCTAACTACACATTCTAAGAGCATTTATCTATAGCGCACAGTGGCTTTATGACTAAAAGGATTTAAATATATTTAATATTTAAATATTTAAAAAATTGGCTCAGAAGTGTGCATGATGGAAAGGGGGAAATCATTCATCTCTGGTATACTGGACAGGTCTTCCCAGAAGATTGTGAATGTTTAGTTAGGGGAAGAAAAGTATCTTTGTTGTTTTTTTAACTTTTCCATCATTTTATGGCCCCTTGTGTGTCAATTTGCTTACTGGTGGAGGAAAGCAGATCTTAGTGACCGCCTAGAATGCTTATTTGGAGTCAGGTACCTACCTTAGCGAACCTTGTTTTCAAGTTGTTCTTGTGGCAGTAGTAAAATGGGAAGCCTCCTTTACACCATTCTTTGTTCTCTTACATTTTTATATCTCATGCATCTGTATCTCAGTAAGTTCCTTCTGAAGCTGGTTTATCTTTCCCAGTCCAAGGAAAATATGAGTCCCAAATCCATGTAGACTGAGAACCTGACAGCCAGGTGATTCTGCCTGTTTCTGACTAGGGGAGCAGAAGTATGACATAGAGGGCACAATGTAGAGAAGCTGATGGTCTTTCAGCTCCTTCTGGATGCGTTATTATGAAGTGAATTCCCAGAACACCAGGCATAGATGTTGGGAGTTGGGGAACCCAATAAATGACACCTCACTTTTCCCCACCTGTGCTCAAAACAAATTGAGAGACCCAGAAATTGGGCAAATAGGAGATCAAAATGACCCCGTTATTTACTGATAAAGCTGTTTGGAGTGTGCAGAACTAATGGGCTTTCTAACATGGCAGTCTAAACTAAGATGGACTTATCCAGTCACAGACAGAGCTACCCAACTAGGGGTCTCCCCAGGCGGGACCATCTCTGTCAAATGGACAGCATGGAGGAGCAGAATATGTGTTTTCTCTCCAGCAGGTCCCAAACAGAAAACAGGAATGGGACTGAGCAAACTCACCAGCCACATGAATCATTCTTCCCCTGGGGAAGAGAGAATGAAGGGAAGCCAGGAGTATTACTCAGATGGGAAAGTGGGTTCCAGCGTCCTATCCACCCACTGCCCAAGAACAGTCAGTGCCCAGTGTTGATGCAAAAGCTCCTCTAGAGCCAAACGTGAATTTGAGATTATCTCAATCATTAACATGGATAAGAGTTTGCTCTGGTGACACTTGGCTGTTGACACACTAATGTTTTTCTTTTTCTTGCAGGAGACGGATTTTGTTTGTTTTGATGGAGGAAGAGATGATTTTGATAATTATAATGTAGAAGAACTTTTAGGGTTTTGGGAACTGTACAATTCTGCAGCTGGAGATTCCGAGAAAGCTGTGGAAAAAACTTCACAGGATATGGGAAAAAACTCTGAATTATCTATGGAAAGGGAACCTGAACCTGAACCAGTAGAAGCCAACTCAGAGGAAAGCGATAGTGTATTCTCAGAAAACACTGAGGATCTTCAGGAACAGTTTACAACTCAGAAGCACCACTCCCACGCAAACAGCCAAGCAGATCATGCTCAGGGAGAGCAGCCTTCATTTGAATCTTTTGAAGAAATGCTGCAAGATAAACTAAAAGTGCCAGAAAGTGAAAACAACCAAACCAGCAATAGTTCCCAGGTCTCAAATGAACAGGATAAGATTGATGCCTATAAACTTTTGAAAAAAGAAATGACTCTAGACTTGAAAACCAAATTTGGCTCAACAGCTGATGCACTTGTATCTGATGATGAGACAACCAGACTTGTTACTTCATTAGAAGATGATTTTGATGAGGAATTGGATGCTGAGTATTATGCAGTTGGAAAGGAAGATGAGGAGAACCAAGAAGACTTTGATGAGTTGCCATTACTTACCTTTACAGATGGGGAAGATGTGAAAACTCCAGCAAAGTCTGGAGTTGAGAAATATCCAACAGATAAAGAGCAGAATTCAAATGAAGAGGATAAGATTGAGCTAACTGTGCCCCCTGGCATCAAAAATGATGATAAAAATATACTAACAACCTGGGGGGACACTATCTTCTCTATTGTCACAGGAGGTGAAGAAAATAGAGGTACGATGGATTTAGAGAGCTCTAGTTCAGAGGAAGAAAAAGATGATGATGATGCATTAGTCCCAGAGAGCAAACTGGGGAAACCACAGTCAGCAACAGATTATAGTGACCCTGACAATGTAGATGATGGTCTTTTGATTGTAGATGTTCCTAAAACAAATAATGACAAAGACCCGGAAGTAAACACAGAACATCACATTAAAGGAAAAGGGAGGGGAGTTCAGGAATCCAAGAGGGGCCTGGTACAAGATGAGACAGAATTAGAGGATGAAAAGCAAGAAGGCATGACTGTGCACAGTTCTGCTCACAGCAATAACCTCAACTCTATGCCAGCTGCTGAAAAGGGTAAAGACTCATTAAAATCAGCTTATGATGATAAAGCAAATGACCTAAAAGGAGCAGCTATTCATATCTCAAAAGGAATGCTCCGTGAAGAAAAGCCTGGAGAGCAGATTTTGGAAGGTGGCTCAGAGAGTGAATCTGCACAGAAAGCTGCAGGGAATCAAATGAATGACAAAAAGATTCAACAGGAATCCTTGGGTAATGCACCACTCATGGGAGATAACCACCCTAACGCATCCAGAGACAGTGTGGAGGGAGACGCTTTGGTTAATGGGGCCAAACCGCACACGCTTTCACTGGAGCATCAACGTGAGGAATTGAAAGAGGAATTAGTTCTTAAAACTCAAAATCAACCTAGATTCTCCTCTCCAGATGAGATTGATTTGCCCAGAGAACTGAAAGATGAGGTTCCCATTCTGGGAGGAAATCTTTCCTGGCAACAAGAAAGAGATGTGGCTGCCACAGTCAATAAGCAAATGAGTGAGAAGATAAGGCTGTCTGAGGGAGAAGCCGAAGAGGACTCCTTGGATGAAGAGTTTTTTCATCACAAGGCAATGCAGGGCACACAGAGAGTAGGACAGACAGACCAAACTGACAGCACAGGAGGACCAGCTTTCCTTTCTGAAGCAGAAGAGGACGATTATCCCTCTGAAGAACTACTAGAGGATGAAAACGCTGTAAGTGCAAAACGGTCTAAAGAAGAAGACCCTGGGAATCAGGGCAGGCAGTTTGATGTTAATCTGCAAGTCCCTGACAGAGCGGTTTTAGGGACCATTCATCCAGATCCAGAAATTGAAGAAAGCAAGCAAGAAACTAGCATGATTTTAGATAGTGACAAAAAAAGTGACACTGCTGCCAAAGGGGTCAACACAGAAGGCAGGGAACCAAATACAGTGGTGGGAAAAGAACGCCCTCTGGCAGATGAGAAAGCACAGAGGCAATCTGAAGGAAGTGACTTTTCTGACAGCATAAAAACTCAGACTCCAGAATTAGGTGAAATGTTTCAGAATAAAGATTCTGATTATCTGAAGAACAACAACCCTGAGGAACATCTGAAGACCTCAGGGCTTGCAGGGAAGCTTGAGGGAGAACTCTCAAAAGAGGACCATGAGAACACAGAGAAATACGTGGGCACAGAAAGCCAGGGTTCTGCTGCTACACACCCTGAATATGACTCGTTCCTCTGGACTCCACATACAAGTGTAGAGCCAAAGTATAGTTACAAGAGGGAGGACTTGCTTATCATAAGCAGCTTCTTTAAAGAGCAACAGTCTTTGCAGCGGTTCCAGAAGTACCTTAATGTCTATGAGATGGAAGCCTTGCTACAAGAAATGTCATCAAAACTGAAGTCAGCACAGCAGGAGAGCCTGCCCTATAATGTGGAAAAAGTCCTAGATAAGGTCTTCCGTGCTTCTGAGTCACAAATTCTGAGCATAGCAGAAAAAATGCTTGATGATTATGTGAACGAAAATAGAGATCTGGGAATGCAGGTCATATTTGAAGAGGCTGCAGTGCTTGATGACATTCAAGACCTCATCTATTTTGTCAGGTACAAGCACTCCACAGCAGAGGAGACAGCCACACTGGTGATGGCACCATCTCTAGAGGAAGGCTTGGGTGGAGCAATGGAAGGTGAGGTGCCTATGGTCTTGCAGAATTGGGCTGGAGAAGCAGGCGGGTGGGTCGCTGAGGTGTCTCCTATCTTGTGAAGCTCTGTTCGGTTTCCAGTGTGCCTAAAGGAGAGGGACAACACAGGGAGGTCCGCATGTTCCTTCCTGCCTTCTTTCTTTTAGGCTGGAGCATGGAGAAGGATTTCTTGCTGTTTCCCTTAGAATAGTTGAGACTGGTTAGCATTTTCAAAAGGAAACTTTGTAAAAACCTAAAGAGAAAGATATAAACCAGAAAGTAATGTACAAAATACAAATGTCATGTAAAATTATGAAAGGGTTTTATTGAACACAATTTTTCAATCGTAAAATAGCTGCTCTCTAACCATGGATTGACTGGTATAACTTTTAGATCAATGCCTTGGCTAAATTCCTATGTTCTCCCCAATTTTGTCTTTTGTGGATGGCTTGTCCTTCCTGTTTCTTGGGAGCGCTTACTCCAGTTAAACCTTCCGGGGCCATAAGGTTCTTGCATTCAGATTAATCAAGGTTGGGACAGGGATGCCTTCTAATGCAGTGCTTGATGCGTGGAAGCCATTCAGTTGAATTAACCCTGAGCCAATATCCTGACATAAGCATTCTGATTCCTAGTTCCTTGTTCTGTTCTCTGCATCTGAGCTTTTCTCTTTCTTTTCTTTTCCTTTACCCACCCTTCCTTCCTTCCTTCCTTCCTTCCTCTTTCTTTTTTTTTTTTTCTTTTTTTCTTAAGACAGGATCTCACCCTGTCACCCAGGCTGGAGTGCAATGGCATGATCATAGCTCATTGCAGCCTCCAACTCCTAGGCCCAAGCAAACCTCTCATTTCAACCTGTAGTAGGCATGCATCACTGTGCCCAACTAATTTTTTATTTATTGTAGAGACAGGGTCTTGATATATTACCTAGGCCGATCTTGAACTCTTGGCCTCGAGTGACCCTCCTACTTTGGCCTCCCAAAGTACTGGGATTACAGGTGTGAGCTACCACACCTGGTGTATCCCGGCTTTTCAGACAGATGTATCTGAATTGAGAGTATCAAGGGGACAGGAAGCCACAGGAAAATGTACTACTCCAGAGTGCTAATTTTTCCTGAGAGTTGGGGGAGGAGAACTTTTTTGCATTTAATTAAAACATGTATTTTGGATAAGAAGGCAATATTCAAATGAATTTTCAGGGTAAAATATCAGGCTACAAGGAAATTCACCTTTGCTGTGGATCACATTGGACTGTCCCCTGAGCCTCTTAGGAAAGGAGATGGCTTCACTTTCTCTGACTCTTAGAGGTACTTTGAAAGTATTCGAAGGACATTTCAGCAAGCTGCCCTGGCATGGAATGTCCCTGTCTGTACTAGTTCTGTGAGAAAGGCATGCTTGTGTATGCAAGAGTTCATGTTACTTCTCTGCAGAATAGATGTTTCACATTTCTGCTCTTGAGTAGAATTCTCTTTTGCAAATTTATTTGTGTGGGCATAGGTTGATTTGCCAAGGAAAGATGTTACTGAAGTCCCTACCATAAATATATTTATGAAATACTCCTCTGTAGATTTTATTATGTAGATTAGTCATCCTTTAAATGGAATAAAGTGAAACTCTTATTTCCCTGCCCAGTTATGCTCCATGGGATGCCCATGCATGGAGGGCAATGTTGAGGTGCCCTGGAGCTGGTATGGTCAGTGGGATTACCCTAACAGGTAATGTCATCAAGTTGTGCTAACCCAGTGTGTTCTTCTCACCTATAGAGATGCAACCACTGCATGAAGATAATTTCTCACAAGAGAACACAGCAGAACTTAACGTGCAGGTTTCTGAAGACCCCACCCATTTGGGCCAGCATGTGATTGGGGACACTCATGCCTCGGAAGTTTCAACGAAGCCAAATGCTGAGAAAGACTTGGACCAGCATGTGATCCGGGACACTCATGCCTCGGAAGTGTCACCGAAGCCAAATGCTGAGAAAGACTCGGACCAGCATGTGACCCGGGACACTCATGCCTCGGAAGTGTCACCGAAGCCAAATGCTGAGAAAGACTCGGACCAGCATGTGACCCGGGACACTCATGCCTCGGAAGTGTCACCGAAGCCAAATGCTGAGAAAGACTTGGACTGGCGTGTGATCGGGGACACTAATGCCTCGGAAGTGTCACCAAAGCCGAATACTGAGAAAGACTTGGACCCAGGTAAAGCTTGCTAATTTTTTTTCTACAAAGTGGAGACATCATAAAGAAGGCCTTCTAGGAGATTCATTGTCAAAGGTAGGAGCTAGAGATTTGGTAAACTCAAATGAAAAAAGGATCCCAGAGCTAATTGAGAGAAAAGCAGGCGTCAAGACAGATGGAGATCAAAAATAGGAAAGACACCAGAGGCTGTAACTAACCTACAAACCAGTGTTTGGCTGTCACTATCTTGTGTAAATTATTTCAATCTAAAATATTATTCTTAAAAGGCCTTATGCTCTAAAACAGTAGTTTTCAACCAGACCAGCAGCATCAGAAACTCTGGGGGTGGGACCAGCAGTTTGTGTTTAACAAGCCTTCCAGGAAAGACTGACCTGATGCAAATTACGGTCGGAGAACCACTGCTCTAAAACTCACAAATTCAGTTTTTCCTCTGCTTTACCCCTCTCTTTCCAAATAAAATACAGTGCAATGCAGTTCTTTTTTTGATTTGCTATCTGGACTTGGTAAATAAAACTTCTTAAAATACAGTGAAGGGGTCCAAGTATGTTTATAGCATAAGCTCATAGGAGACAGTACAGAACACGGTAGTGCGTAATAGTCCAGGATAGACTGACTGACACGAAGAGTATTTCACCACAGTGCACAGTAAACATCCAGTGAGAGATGAGAATGTTTACTTTCCAGGCACAGTACATAATATTTAGCGGATATTCAATCAGTATTTTTTTAAAAGAGAAACCATTCTTATTCTAAAGCACAAAATATCTATTTTCCTCCCAATTCCAGGGCCAATTACAGGAGAAGACACTCCTGTGGATGCTATTGATGCAAACAAGCAACTAGAGACAGCTGCCGAAGAGCCAGCAAGTGTCACAGCTTTGGAAAATGCAATCCTTCTAATGTATTCATTCATATTTTATTTAACTAAGTTGGTAAGTTTGACACATAGTTTTTTTTTTTTAACTAAAATGTTGATTATTACAGTTTTTAAGTTGATTTTGAGCATGAGGTGAAGAACTTAAATTGTCTTTTTGAACATGACTCTTGATCCTTTGAGGAGAGATCTTGAAATGAGCCACAGGTGTGTGGCTTTAATGGGCTCTTAGTTCAGCACATGTGGAGGCTTTGCTGTATGCTGGAGCTGGGCACAGGCACACCTGTCAAACATGGTTCTTCCTTTCAGGAACCTTTCAATTTAGCCAGGAGAGAAAGACATTCACTTGAAATGTAATATGATAATGGGCAGGAAGAGAAGTATTTACCTGATGGTAGAACAATCGATGGCATAAATTGGTTCATTGTGGAGGGAGAGTGGTAGGAAAGGCCAGAAGTTTGCTGAGACATGCTTTAAGCAGAGTTGAAAGATAGATGGGAGCTTGACTTGGAGTTGTCAAATAGAAGGGCTAGGGGAGGGAGATGGGCGGGGGTGGGGCGGGCAGCATGCAGTCAGGCAGAAAACACATTCAGAGAAATGGAGGCATGAAGAAAAGGTTATTTGGGGAAGTCAGGGAAGCATGGGTAGTTGGTGTTTTCTTTTGTTGTTGTTTTTTTTAAAATTAAGACAGCGTCTTGCTCTGTAGCCCAGGCAAGAGTGCATTGGCGCAATCTCAGTTCACTGCAGCCTCTGCCTCCTGGGCTCAGTGATCTTCCTGCCTCAGCCCCATGAGTAGCTGGAATCACAAGTGCGCACAACCATGCCTGGCTATTTTTTGTAGAGGTGGGGTTTTGCCATGTTGCCCAGGCTGGTCTCGAACTCCTGAGGCCATGGGAGCCCACCTTGGCCTCCCAAAGTGCTGGGATTACAGGCATGAGCCACTATTCCCCGCCAGTTGGTGATGGTAAAGCGTGGAGTTAAGATTAGCTGGGCAGGGTGGGGCACACCTGTGATCCCAACTACTTGGGAGGCTGAGGCAGGAGAATCACTTGAGCCTGGGAGGCAGAGGTTGCAGTTAGCTGAGATCGTGCCACTGCCCTCCAGCCTGGGCAATGGAGCAAGACCCTGTCTCAGAAAAAATAAAAATAAAAAAGTATGGAGTTAAGAGGGGGAAAATCTGTTGGAGGGACGCAGGGAAAGTCAGAAAGGAAATAAGGAAATTGTGTGCCATGGTGAGTGGTCAGACCATTGTTGGCAGAGATCCTTGGAAGATTTTAAGCAGGAAAGGGATTGTCAGGTCTGCTTCTTACCAAGAGTCACTTACGGCAGAATATTTATTCAGATCTTTCTAAAGGGAGCCATGCTCCAAATGAGACATTTAATGTCTAGAAGCTTATCTAGGCTTTTTAGGACTTAGCTCCCCCTTGTGGTACTTGGTAGAATTTGACATTTTTTTCTTGTTAAATTAGAGGAACAAGCAAGCTCTCGAAGTTGGAGCTCAGGTTGCCCTTAGGGCTACAGAGAAAGTATGCTCCTCACCAAAGCCATTTCCTTTAGGTCCTGTTATTTCAAGACTCGAATAGGAAAGAGCATTTTTGTTGTTTTTCTGTTAAAATCTATGGGTTTCAAGCCAAGATGATTTTATTTCAAATCCCAAAGCTATCGATTAGAAGTTTAGGGAAAATTACTAAACTTTGAACCTCAACTTTCTCATCTGAAAAATTTAGAGAATACCTACTCCAATTGTTGGTAAGAATTAAATGACATGGTAATGTAAAATGTCTGGTGTAGCATCTGGCATTGTGTAAGATCTCATCCCTCACCTAATTCTCATTTGGATGGTCAAAGGGCATAGAAAGACATTGAATACCTGGGGGTTTCAGTGGAAAGACCACTAGGATGGAAAACAAGTAGGAAATCCAAACTGTTTTTCAGTATTATTCATTTTTGTGCTGGTGATAGTCACCTGGGTAAAGGTGTGTATTTTAATTTGTACAGTTGGAATAACGAAATTTTCAGGGATTAAGACAGTCTCAGAATTCAGAATTTGGTTTTCAGAATGAAATTATCACTTGAAAAATTTAACAGCCCCAGTTGTAGAAGGAATTTTTTATTAATCATATTTCTAGATACACACAGAGCCCTCTTCTAGGCCTGGGTTGGGGCATATAGGAGTGGTGTAGGATACAATCTGTGATTAGGGGATAACAGGGAATGACAGACATGAATGGCAAGATATAAAGGCACAGTGTTATAAGATGCCGACTTGAGAGGGATTGTCAAAAGAGCATTTTGGTGGCTAAGTATGTACCAGAAATTGTGCTAGGAATAAAAGATTCCAAGAGGTATAAAGTGTAATTCTGACTTTTGAAAGGCTTAAAAAAACTTCTCAGTAGTCATAGCAATTCCCTGTACTCTAATCCTGCCTTTTTAGGACCTGTGCCTCACCAGTTCCTAGTGTGAGCCGCCTACCTTGCAAGGCTATACATTCCTTTGTTGCCTAGTTCATTCTTATACTGACTCCAAATTTTCCTCCATGATTTCCTCTATAGAATCTAATTCTCTTTTTACATAGTAATCATTTAAATATTTGAAGTTATATTTTAATTTATTTTAGCATTTTATCCTGGAAAATTTCAAATATACAAAAGCAGAGAATCCATGGGACCATCGCCCAATAATTCCCAAAAGTGACTGTCCCATTTTATACTTCCATCAGCAATTAATGAAACTTCCATTTGACCACACCTCCCCTAACACTTGGTATTATCAGTCTTAAATTTTAGCTATCGTAGTGGGTATGTCTTTGCGATTTTAATTGTAATTCCTGATGATTAACGATACTGAGCACTTTTTCACTGCTTATTGGCCATACTTTTTGTGTGTCAGTTCACTCTGACTAGCTGGAATTCAAATGTCTCGCAGCCCTGTGACAACTCTGGGAATTGTTTAGCTTACAGTTGTTCTTTTTTCCTTTAGTTATTCTTTGCCCATCCTTAAGCAGTCTTACCCTACACAGATACTGTTTAGAATTCAGACTGAGGCTGAAGGGGAGACCTCCTTGCATATTTCTGGAACTCTTTTTGTTCATAGTGTCCATCTTTTTTTTTTCTTTGAGACAGAGTCTTGCTCTATTGCCCAGGCTAGAGTGCAGTGGTGCCTTCTCGGTTCATTGCATCCTCCACCTCCTGGGTTCAAGTGATTCTCCTGCCTCATCTTCCTGAGTAGCTGGGATTACAGGTGCCCGTCACTGCGCCTGGCTAATTTTTGTATTTTTCAGTAGAGACGGGGTTTCACTATTTTGGCCAGGCTGGTCTCGAACCCTTTGGACATCACTTGATAATGCCAAGAATAATGAGTTGTCTAACTCATTATTTTGAAAATTGTTTAAATAAAGAAAAAGAATCAAATATTTACCCTGCCTTAACTATACAAGCCAAATCTCAGTGTAAAGAATACTTGATCATAATTTTCTCTTTGTAGAAATACCCCAGCATTTAAATGAAGGAACAATGTAAGAGAATTTTTAAAAAAGAGGGACACCCAGATGTTAAATGCCTCCCGATAGAAGTACACAACATCTCCTATTAGGTATTCTTGACAAACAAAATTGAATTTGAATTTGACTACTGATCCAACTACCAATTCCCAGGAAATATAAAGAACCAGAGAAACATGTTAAAATATACCAGGGGGATGTAGTCAGCATAATCTAGACCATCATATACCTTAGGAGCCAAACAAAACTGTTTCTTCAATGAATGCACTGCAGTAACAACAACAACAACAGAAAGAACTCCATAGACAGCGTAACTGGGATGAGACTCACCCTCCCACTGAAAGCAATAAACAAACTAGACAAAATATATTTTAAAAACTGTTTTTCATATGGAGAACAACAGGCAGCACAAAATTGTGACCACTGAGAGAAAGGAAACAAATAGGTGAGCTCTACAACCTCCCAGCTTTCTACCTGGCAGTACTTTCTTGACCTCAGTGCAGGGATGGGGAACACAAGCGGAGTACACCCATCTTGCAGAGGAGGCAGAGATCAAAGTTCAGGGAGACTGAGACATCTGAAATATGCAGGAAAAGGTACCAGAAAGATGGATACTATGGGCTGGGCGTGGTGGCTCATGCCTGTAATCCCAGCACTTTGGGAGGTTAGGAGTTCGTAAGCATGTGTGTAACAGAACTACTCAAAGTCACAGAAATCATCTAAGTGATCAGAAGGAATGGTTTTTGACACAGGGCTAGAAATAGTGCCTGGAAAACCTAATAATAGTAGGGAGATCCAGAGTTCTTAGAAGGGTCTTGCGTCTGACTAAATGCTACTAATGTCTTGCCTGACAAATTTTAAGACTCAAAACCAAACTGTTTCCAAGTAATTGAATTGCATCCTAGAGCAAAGCTCAAGGATATGTGTTCGTAAGCATGACATACAATCAAAGATTATCAGGCATGCAAAGAAGCAAGAAAATATGACCCAGGATGAGGAGAAAAATCAAACCATCAAAGCCAACTAAGAACTGCCAGAGATATTAGATTTAGGCAAGGGTATTAAAACAGTGACTTTTCCTGTATTTTGGGTGTTAAAAAAGTAAGGAAAGACATGAAAGAGTTGTTTTTTAAAAAGACCCAAATCAAATTTCTGGAGATGAAAAACTACACAGTGCCTGAGACGATAAATGCACTAGAAGGGATTCGTGCCAGAGTAGCCACTGTAGATGAAAAGATTAGTGAACTCGAAGATACAGCAATAGAAGCTATCCTCGATGAAACACAAAGGGGGAAAAAGACCCTGAGAAATGTGAACACAACATCAGTGACCTGTGGGACACTGTCAAGCAGCCTAATAGATGTATAACTGGAATTTCTGTATAAGAGGGGAGAAAAGGCATTTGGAAAAATATTTGAAGAAATAATGACTGAAATTTTTCCAAAATTTATGAAAACTGTAAAGCCACAGACCCAAGAAGCTAAGTGAAACCCATAACACAAGAAGCGTGAAGAAAACTGCTCCAAGGTCTGTCATAATCAGATTGCTCAAAACAGAGCAGAAAGACATTTTATACAGAGAGAGAGGAACTATGTCATGGATGACATCAGACTTCTTGTCAATAATAAGGCATGAGAGCATACAATGGAGTAATAGCTTTAATATACTTGAAGAGCAATACTGTTGACCTGCAACATCAAACCCGGCAAAATATCTTTCAAAACCAAAGGTGATGAAATGAAGACCTTTTCTGACAACAACATACAAGAGCTGAGAGAATTCACCAACACACTTGCACCATAAGAAAGGTTAAAGGAAGTCCTTTAGACTGATGGAAAATGACAATATGGCACTACACAAAGGAGTGAAGAATGCCAGATGATAACCTTGTGGATAAATACATAAAACCATTTTCTTATTATTTAAATATCTTTAAAAGTTAATTGACTTTAAAGACAAATATCAGTATAATATGGGGTTTAGAAAATATGTAAAAGTTAAATGTATGATAATAGTGTAAAGGTCAGAAGAGGGAGAAATGGTAGTAACTATCATAAAGTTATTATTATATAAATGAAATAGTGTAGTGTCATTTGAAGATAGACTGTGATAAGTTGAGAATGTATACTATAAACCCTATAAAGCAACCAGTAATATAACAGAGTTATAGCTAATAGGCCAATAAATGAGATAAATCGGAATAATTAAAAAGACTGATATAGGAGGCAGAATAAGAGAAAGAAGATGGGAACAAAGAACAGGTGGGACAAATTGAAAAAAAAGAGGATGCTAAACTTTTAACTATATCAGTAATCACAGTAGGTGGAACTTGTCTAAATACCCCAATTAAAAGGAAAAGTTTGTCAGATAGGGTAAAGAAGCAAGACCCAACTAGACTATGTCTATAAACTTTATATAAAAAGATAGAAAAAAAGTTAAAACTAAAAAGATTGAGAAAAGATATCCCATGCTAACACTAGTCAAATGGAAGCTGGAGTGGCTATATTAAACCAAAGAAGATTCCAGAGCAAAGTACACGACTAGGGATAAAGACAATCCATTTCTTATGATAAAATGGTCCATTAATTAAGAGGATATAAAAATCCTAAATGAATGTGCTTCTAATAATGTATCTTCAAAGCACATGAAGCAAAAATGGATAGAACAACAATGAAAAATAGATAAATTTACAATTATAATTAGAGATTTCAGTACCCCTTCTCAATAACTGATAGAATAGGAAGTCAATAAGGATCTAGGAGTTATGAACATCATCATTAACCAACTTGACCTTATTGATGTTTATAGAACATTCCACCCAAGAAGAGCAGAATACATATACTTTTTAGTGCACATGAAGCATTTACCAAAATGAACTATATTATCAACCACAAAACAAGTCTAATGAATATAAAATGATTCAAGTAGTACAAAGTGTGTTCTCTTCACAATATAATTAAGTTAGAAATCAATAATGGAAATATCTGGAAAATCCCCAAATATTTGGAAACTAGGTGACACACTTTTTTCTTATCATCTTATGAGTTTAAAAGGAAAAGGAGAAATTAGTATTTTGAGATGAGTGAAAATGAAAACAGGCCAGGCGCAGTGGCATCCTAGCACTTTGGAAGGCTGAGGCAGGAGGATCACTTGTGCCCAGAACTTCGAGACCAGCTTGAACAACATGGTGAAATCCTGTTTCTACAAAACATGCACACACACACACACACAAAAGCTGGGCATGGTGGCATATGTCTGTAGTCCCAGCTACTCAGGAAGCTGAAGTGGGAGAGTTGCTTGAGCCCAGGATATTGAGGCTGCAGTGAGCAGGGATTGCACCACTGCACTCCAGCCTAAGTGACAGAATGAGACCTTGTCTCAAGAAAAGAAAAAAGAATAAAGACAATAAAATGAAAACAAATATATCAAGTGTGTACAATGTCGCCAAAGCACTAGTGGGAAATGTATAGCACTACCTATATTAGAAAAAAGAAAGGTCTCAAATAAGTGACTTCATTTTCCACTGTAAGAGACTAGAGAAAGAAGAGCAAACTAATCCTCAAGTAAGCAGAAGAAAAGAAATAATGAAGATAAGAGTATAATTTAATGAAATAGAAAACAAAAGGAAAAGAGAGAAAATCAATGTAACCGAAACCTGGTTCTTTGAGATTAATAAAATTGATTAACCTATAGCCAAAGTGAACGGGGAAAGAAGACAGGGAATACAGATTACCAATAGCAGCAATCAGAAAGACATCACCACAGATTCTTCAAATGTTAGAATTATAATAAGGGAATATTATGAGCAACTTACGTCAACTAATTTGACAATTTAGATGAAGAAATTCTGTCTAAGACACAGACTGCAAAAGCTCATTCGGGAAGAAACAGATAACCTTATGACTATTAAATAAATTGGATTTATAGCTAAAAACCTTTCCAGAAAGAAAACCCCACACCCAGATGGCTTCACTGCTGAATTCTATTAAACTTACGAGGAAGAAATAATACAAGTTCTACACAAACTCATCTATTAAACTGAAGAGCAGAAAATACTTCTCAGCTCATTGTATGAAGCTAATGTTACCAGGATATCAAAACAAGGCAAAGACAAAGACAAGAAAGAAAGAAAACCACAGACCAGTATCTCTCATCAACAGTGGTACAAAAACTCTAAACAAAAATTGTAGCAAATCAAATCCAACAATATATAAAAAAGAAAATATGACCAAATAGGATTTATACCGAGAATACAAAGTTTCTTTAACATTTGAAAATCAGTGTAATTAACCATAATGACAAACTTTAAAAAGACAATCCATATGTTCAGTTCAGTAAACACAGAAAACCACTTTGAAAAAAATCTAAAATTGATTACTGTGTAATTTAAAAAACAATAAATTTATCAACAAACTAGTAATGGAAGGGAACTTAAATCACTTTTATGAAAGATTTAAAATGAACATCATACTTAATAGTGAACGATGGAATGTCTTCCCCTCAAGATCCAGAAGTGAAACAAGAATGTCTACTCTCATTACATCTGTTCAGTGTTGTAAGGCAATAGCCAGTGCACTAAGGCAAGAAAAAGAAATAAAATGCGTCCAGATTGGGAAAGAAGTAAAATTGTCTTTTTTTGCAGACAACATGCATAAAATCTGGTGGGATGTAGAAAAAATCTGCCAGATAAGTACTAAGTTTAGTAAGGTTGCTAGATAAAGATTTACATCTAAAAGCAATTGTATTTATATGTACTAGCAATGAACAATTGGAAATTGAAGTTAAATTCCATGTACAGTACTATCAAAAATATGGAGTACTTACGGATAAATGTGGCAAAAAGTGTGTAAGACATATGCATTGAAAACTATAAAATATTGCTGATAGAAATTAAAGAAGACCTAAATACATGGAGAGATAGACCTTGTTTATGAGTCAGAAGACTATATTGTTAAGCTCCCCAATTTGATCACTTGCATTAATATAACCCCAATTAAAATCTCAGAAGGATGTTTTTTAAATGACAAGCTGATTCTACAATTCATTTGGAAAATGCAGAGGACCTCGAATAGCCCAAGCATCATGTAATTTCAAGACTTATTATAAAGCTCTAGTAATTAAGACAGCAGATGAATAGACCATTGGAACAAAATAGAAAATCCAGAAATAGATTTATACATGTATGACAATGGACTTCTAACAAAAGTGGAAAGACAATTAAATGAAGAAAGGAAAGTCTTTTCAACAAATGGTACCCAAACTATTAGATATTTATATACAAAAAATGGATCCATACCTCACATCATGTACATAAATTAACTCAAAGTGGATCATAGACTTAAATGTAAACCCTAAAACTATAAAACTTCTAGGAAAAATTAAGAGAAAAATTTTGTTGAACTTGGATTAGGCAAAGATTTCTTACAGTTGACATCAAAAGTATGATTCATAAAGGAGAAATTTGATAATTTGGATTTAATCAAAATAAAAACATCTCTTTAAAAAACACTGTTATACAAACTACAGACTGGGAAAGAGTCACTGCAAAGCATCTATCTGATAAAATATTTGTATTCAGAATACATAAAGAACTTCAACATTCATCTAAAAAAATGTAATGCAGTAAAATTACACTTTACCAAGGAAGATATACCAATTGCAAGTAAGCACATTAAAAAATGTTCAGCATAATTATCAGGGAAATGCCAATTTAAAGCAGAATGAGTTACCACTACACACTTATTATATTGGCTAAAATTTAAAAAACTGATTATGCCATGTGTTGGAGAAGATGTGGAGGAAATGGAAGTATCATACACTGCTGGTGGGGATGTGAAGTGGTACAGCTATCTTGGAAAACAGCTTGTCAGTTTCTTAAGAAGGTATACCTACACTGGGCATATGATCCAGCTATTCTTCTCCTAAACATTTACCTGAGACACATTTACCCAAGTGAAAATAAATTATACATGCATAGAAAGACTTGTAGATCAATATTTTTGACAGTTTATTTTTTCTGCCCAGCTGGCACATTTATTGGCATTAAACATAAGACCTTTCCCCTCCCTGGCATCAGGAAGCCACGCCCAAGGGGTATCCCTCTGCCCCATTTCTGCAACGAACTCTCAGGTCTTAGCAGTAGCCTGAGGTGCCCCCAGGGCTCTGGGCTGCTGAATCGTCTGGCTCATCATTTCTATGACAGCCGGTTTCATGGCGTGCTCCTGGAGAGCTGGTGGATTTTCTCCATCTGCTTGGTTAGGAAGTCTGTCTTCCTCTTGAAGAAGTCCTTGGCATCCTCAGCTATCTTTTCTACATAGTACCCAGTTCCTACATCGATGAGCACATGTTCCACATCATGCAGCTACTCAGGGACATACATCGAACTCATCAGTGGGATGAGTAATTCTCTTCCCTTATTGCTCTTACTCAGCATGTTCAGACAGTCCTTGGCTTCTGCATACTTGGTCTGTACCACTTTGAGCTGGGCAAAGGACGTGGACAAGAACTCCACTTCCTGGTCCAGCTGGTTCTTGAGCATTTCTAGCTGTGGCAGATTCATCTCCATGATAGTCTTGGAAGTTTTATTTATAAAAGCCTAAAACTGGAAAAAATCAAATATCCATCCATAGATGACAGATAAACAGATTATGGCACACCCATACAATGAAATGCTACTCAGCAATAAAAACAAATGAACCATTATGGATATGTGCAGCAATGTGGGTGAATTTCATATTATGCTGAGAAAAGCCAGAGAAAATATAACTGTGCATTATTACATACATATAAAACTTTAGGAAATGCAAACTAATCTCTTATGACAGAAATTCTGTTTCAGGGGCAGGGAGGGGTGAAAAGGGGCAGGAGATTACCAAGGGAATAAGGAGACTTTGGGAGGTTCACTATGTTGGTTGTGATGATGGTTTCATAGGCATATTCATATGCAAAACTGATCAAACTGTGTACTTTAAAAACATATAACGTATTGAATGTCATATTTCCCTCAAAGCTGTAAAGAAAAAAATCCTGACTTTCTTAGATAAAAGTAGTAGTCTACTTTTCTCTACCTTTAAAAAAATGTATTCTGACAGCATGCCCTAGCAGTATATAAAATTACTTTCTTTTATAGCTTCACAGTATACTTTGTTGTATTCAATATGTCTTTCATTCATGGCCATTTTGGTTGTTTCTAGTCTTTTGTTATAAGTAATGCTGGAATAATATAGTTTTGTGCATATATTTTTTCAGCATTTGTTGTTATATCCCCAGTATCTTTGAGATAGATCTTTAGAAGTGGGATTGTTGAGTCAGTAGATAAATATACAAGTTATTTCTGGAGACGTTGCCAAATCATAGGGGTTGTATGATTTTATATAGAGATCAGCATAGAATGAGAGTGCCTGCTTCCTCCACATTCTCTCACCTATAGAGTGTGTTGTCAAATGTTTGGATCTTGCCAAGATAAGTGAGAAATCATATTTCATTGTAGGTTCAATTTGTATTTCTTGTATTATGAGTGAGGCAGAGCATGTTTCCATATGTTTTTAAATTATTTGCATTTCTTTTCCTGGGATCTGTTCATTACCTTAGCCCATTTTTCTATAGGTTTGCTGGTGGCTATCTTCTTATTTGTAAAGCACTTTATATTTTAGGAATATTAATCCTTCATAATGTGTTACAAATATTTTTTCTTAGGTTACCATTGCCAAACTTGGATTATTTTGCAATTTTTGTGGATGGGGTTGGGCGTTTTTTTTTGTTTTGTTTTTCAGTAATCAAATTTACAAATCATTTTCTTTGTTGCTTTCGGATTTTGATACATAATTAGGAAGGTCTTGCCCACTCACATAATACACAGAGACAGTCACTCAATTTTTTCAACCATTTGTTTTCATTTTTTACATTCAGGTTTCTGATTAACTTGGAATTTAAGAACAATGAGAGAAAAAGATCCAGTTTTATTTTCCATATTGTTATCTAGATATGTAATACCACTTATTAAAAAGTCTGTTAACCGGCGGACTTGCTGTATCCCAAATTTCCAGTGCAGTGGGGTCTATTTCTGTATTTTTTATTCTGCCCCGTGGTGGGTCTGCGTTCTTGGGCCAGTACCATACTGTTATTACAGATCCTGCCCTCCTCTTGTACCACACCCTTCATATATCTTCTTTCTTAGGGTTTTCCTGCTTGTTCTTGCTTGATTGTTCCTCTGAGTTGACTTTATATTCAACTCGAAGATAACCTTTAAAGGTCTAAAAATGGTATTTTTATCTACAGATACCATTTTTTCCCCCACAGATTAAATGTCCCCGGTTTCTTCAACTTTTGGAACGTGATTTCCATACTATTCATTATCCTTGTCCTTTTCCACAAGTCATGTAACCCCAACCTTAAGATGTGGCCGGCCACTTGTAGTCCCAGCTTCTCAGATGGCTTGAGCCCCGGAGTTTGAGTCCAGCCTGGGCAACATAGGGGGACTCCCTCCCCTTTCCCGCAATCACCATGTAACAAAAAAAAGTGGGACCCATAACTGAATCCCTGTGCATGGGGGTGACACGATGACATGACTCCTGGGTAAGGCTTTTTAATAAGAGTGTCGGCAAGAATGTGAGACAGCGAGTGCAATGGAGGTCAGCAGGCGGAACGCTAAGCGGAGGACTGAGTAGGCAGGGAAGAAAGCCCGCGCACGGCAGCGGCGCCCCATCTGAGCGGTGGTCCTTCCACGCTGTGACAGGAAGGGTCAGCTCCGGGCCGGCACGAGAGGCCTGCCTTTCTCCTTTTCCTCAGCTGCTGCCCACAATCCTCCTCTACGTAGATGCCTGCCTCCTTACTCCGGGGCTCTGTAAGTCGCAGGTTCCTGGCGGAAGCGCCAGTCACTTCCGCCTCCCTTTACTTGAAGTCTTCCGCTCCCATTCGCTCTTCTCCCCCGCCCCCTCGACAGTTGGTTCCGTCTGCTCTGGTCCCGCCCTCGCGGGCCAACTCTTTTGGTGCCTTGACATGCGCCAGGGGCCGTGGCTGATGACGTGCTTTATAGGCGGCATAAAGCGAAAGTGCCGGCAGCGGTGGAAGGCGAAGTTCAATCCCAGAGTCCGCCCCCTGAACTGGGGCCTTTCCGCAGGAGGAAGCTCTGAAAGACAGGGGACCCAGTGCCATTCCCCTGGGAATTGTCGCTTGCATTCAGCTGTTCTACACAATGGACTCAGTACCTGCCACTGTGCCTTCTATCACCGCTACCCCGGGGGACCCGGAACTTCTGGGACCCCTGTCGGTGCTCTACGCAGCCTTCATAGCCAAGCTGCTGGAGGTGACAGTCCCCATTCCCAGGGAGGGACTCAAGCTGTCACAGGCGGGTGGAAGAGTTCTGAGCAGAGTGGGTGCATTGATTGTGCAAAGGAGAAATGGAGTGTGTCAGATCCGAGGAAAGCAAGACGTTTCTATGCTGTTTAGGGAGGCAGATGGGAGTGTGTTTGAGAAGATTTCGTCCTTTTTTTTTTTTTTTTTTTTTTTTTTGCGTACTTACGAAGTTACAGCACTTTATGTTCTGGTGTGAAGTCACGATCAAAACACAGAGGGCTTACAGGTCTTTTCCGCATAACCCCCGGCTCTGTTGGGGGATGGGACCAGTATGATAGTGTACTTGTAGAGGGCTGTGAAAACAGCATAGATCAGACAGGTGTTTAATGCACTGTTTTCAAGGAAACATTTAGAATTAAGGCACTAAATTCAAAGCGGTTTATCTGGATCAGTTATCAGGAGCTATCCAAACTTAGCATTTATTCTTTGTTTATGTAAGAGTCGATTTAAGATTTTAAATCTTAGAGGAATAACATTATTTGTGGTATTCATTATCATCATACTGGTTTTATTTGCAGCCATAAAAAGTTGGTTACTTATATATATAAGGTTTTATATCTTATGTGGTTTTTTCAGCAATAAAAAACAACCTATTCAAGAGAAAAGTGTGATGCAGAGAGATTCCAGCCATGTTTTAGATAACATATTGTATCAGGGCCTATTGTAAACTAGAAATATATGCCCAACCTAAAGACATTCAGACTCATAGTACTTCAGAACACAACAAGCCAAACAATAAGTGTGAGACTCCCAGTATCCTATTTTTCTTGAAGCAGTGAGAGCTACTGAAGATTTTTGAGGGGATAGGTATCTGATAGAGTTGGTTTAGAATTTCTATGAATGAGTCTTTGTGACTGCTTTATGGTAAGCTTCTTTAAGGTTTCTCATTATTTCTAACATGCCCATTTCAGCTAGTTGCTACATTGCCTGATGATGTTCAGCCTGGGCCTGATTTTTATGGATTGCCATGGAAACCTGTGCTTATCACTGCCTTCTTGGGAATTGTTTCGTTTGCCGTTTTCTTCTGGAGAACTGTCCTTGTTGTGAGTAAATTAATGCATACTTTAACTCATACATTCAAGTATGGTTTTATAATCACAGCCCTTTTGTTTCTTTTTCAGTTTCTAATGTGAACAGATATTAATGCTTTTAATTCAAGCTAACCTTGTACAATAATTTAGTATAATTTTTGTGTTGGTAAATTCTTAAGTGGATAAGACAACACGTATAATCTCAACGGGAAAACTTCAGTTTATATGTCCCTTATATCAAAATCTAAATATTAAGAATTAGTTGGGTCTTTATTTCAACTCACAAAGGAAAAAAAGAAAGAATTAGGTAGGTCATATGTACACTGTTAGTCGAACTAGGAATTCTTAGAGCCATCCTGAAAAATAGTTTCATGATGTGTATCATAAGCCTTAAAAATGGTTATATCCTTTTATATTGTATTAATATCATGTCTAGTAATCAATCCTAAAGAAATAACCAGTCAGCCAGACACAGTGGCTCAACGCCTGTAATCTCAGCACTTTGGGAGTCTGAGGCAGGCGGATCACTTGAGGCCAGGAGTTTGAGACCAGCCAAGCCAACATAACGAAACCCCATCTCTACTAAAAATACAAAAATTAGTGGGGTGTTGTGGCACATGCCTGTAATCCCAGCTACTCGGGATGCTGAGGCAGAGAATCGCTTGAACCTGGGAGGCGGAGGCTGCAGTGAGCCGAAATGCGTCACTGCACTCCAGCCTGGGTGACAGAGTGAGACCCCTCCATCTCAAAAAAAAAACAAAATACAAAGAAAGAAATAACCGATCATGCGTTAAATATCTTACATGGCCAGGTGTGGTGGCTCACACCTGTAATACCAGCACTTTGGGAGGCAGAGGCGGGTGGATCACATAAGGCCAGGAGTTCGAGACCAGCCTGGCCAACAAGACGAAACCCCTTCCCTACTAAAAATACAAAAATTAGCCGGGGGTGATGGCGAGAGCCTGTAATCCCAGCTACTCGGGTGGCTGAGGCAGGAGAATCGCTTGAAGCGGGGAGGCAGATCATACCACTGCACTGTAGCCTAGGCGGCAAAATGAGACTCTGTCTCAAAAAAAAAGTTTTAAATATCTTACATAAGAGCGTTCAGCAGAACAGTATTTATTAGAGTGAAAACTTTAACACAACCTACTGTGATTCACAGTGGGAAAGTTGTTAAATTATTGTATGTTCATATAATGAGATATTAGGCTGCTTGATATAATTCAAAGACATAGGGGCACAACAAATACTCACAATTTAACATGAAGTAGAAGAAAAGTAGAAACCAAGACTTTAAGGTATAAACTGTATATTACATCAGCATACACACAGAAAATAAATGCTGCAAGGAAATACAACAAAATGATAAAAATTCTTATATCTAGGAGATGAGGTAAGTTTTCAGTTTTTAAAAAATGTGTATTTCCCAGATTTTCTGATTTGATCATGTACTGTTTTACTCAGAAAATGTCTTTTTATTTGGAAATACAAATTATATCCTGTGTAAAGACACACCATTAATTTTTTTATCTTCTGTGCAGAATTTGTCTTTCAGACTTAAACATATGTATGTATAAGTGTATATACTCATACTTGTACATACTTATGATTTATACTATGTAACATTCGGCTTCATAGTTATTTAACATAATTGGGAGAAGATTATTTTGTGTAAATGAACTTTGCAGATGAAAAGCTTCCTATTGAAACTTCACAGTTAAAATGGCCAAAATTATTGTGTGCCAATCTTTCTAAAACTGAGTACTCTTTTTCTGATTTCATAATTATATCACATATATCATCATTAATAAATTTTCTCTGCTTTCACAATTGATTGTAAAATTACTTAAAAAGAAGGGTCTTTTCTCCTGTGAGGCCTTCTCTAACCTCGTGGTGCTTTTTCTCAGATAAAAAGGTAGAATCAAAGGGTAAATGGAAGGGGAAAAGGTGAAAACATTTTACATTTCCCTCTCGTTTCTCCTATTTGTTAATAAAAAAAATTCTGACGCCGTTTTCATTTTTTAGAAAGTTGTATAGGCTCTGTGTCCTAACTGTCGTTCCTCAGCACTTGACTTTTGGTACCTTGGTCTCTACTTGCCTGTTAGTTTGGGTGAAATGGAGCAGAGGAAGTTAACTCTCATTAGCAAGGCCATGACATTAGAGAGAGAGTAATTTCTTTCCATGTTGGAATTTTCTGAATGCATATTCCTATAACAACAGTATTATAAGTGAGATTTAAATACTGTAATTATTATGTATGCAGTATATTAATTACTGTATATAGTAATACAGTATATTAATTACTGTATACAGTAATACAGTATATTATGTAAACAGTATATTTGCTGAGATTATGGATGATTTGTGGACTGGTGTTAGCATCTCATCAACATAATATTTGAAAGGGAAAATATGTTCTGGGTTGCAAAGAAATTTAGTAATATTCTTTTTAAAAAATTAGTTACTGCTTAGATTTTTTTGTCCTATAATTTAGTGCTGTCTTTAGGGGATGATTTGGGTTTTGCCCTTTCAGGAAGATGATAGTTGTCATTTCTCTTGTTGCTTATGCATTTTCCTCTAGCAGTCTTCCCTTCCCTGTCAGGTTTATGAGCACTGTTTTTAGTGGTCTAGGAAAATCAAATGATCTAGTTTAGTATTAATAGAATTATTTTTAAATTCAGCTACTAGTCAATTTTGAATAGGATTTCTGAGATGTTTTCTGGTGAGCAAAAGAGGTGTGTGTCTTAGTACGAAGATCATACCTTTAATTTTGTTTCCTCAGAGTCTTTTTGAGTAGTCATTGTTTTTAGATTTCATTCTGGCTATTTGGAGTTGTCAAATAAATAAAATGAATAAATAAAATGTTAATATATTTATTACAAAAATATTAGCCATTTCTGTTATTCAAGCTAAGTGCTCATTTCATAAAACTGGTGCTCATTTAGATATATAAACCTCTCTTTAGCTGCAGAGTAAGGTATTTACCTTAGTGCTGTATCTGTCAGACTACAGCATATCACTACTGGTTACGTTTGAAATGCTTTTTAACCTTTTTAAATTTTTTTCATCTTGTGGATTCATGCTAAACCAAACTATTATTAAATTCTCATTTGGTTACAATTCTGACAGTTGTATTAGAAACTATGTACATCTGTTAATAAAATGTTTGACATCAAATTTAATTTTATTTTTCTTTTCTAGGTGAAGAGTAGAGTATATCAAGGTAAATCTTTTGGCTTATTTTGTACTATTCCCTCTGTATTGTTGTTTGATATGGGTTTTATATATAAGTAGTTTTAGTGACTTCTGATATCTGACTGACTTATAGCTTCTGAAAACTTTACTATTCCTAGGTTGCCAGGTTGGATGATAGAGGAAATGGTGATGCTACCAACTGAGATAGGAGATGAAGAGGAACAAATTGCGGGAATAGGGAGAAGATAATTAATTTGAGGCAGATTGACCTTAAATGTTGATGTAGTACCAATTTATTCCATGTGACCAGTGTTTCTTTGCTAATAATTTAGTCAGTACATTAAATATTTATTTAAGTAGATAATTTGAGGACTAGAAATGTAAATCAGCATGACTGCGTTTTCTATTTCTCTTTGCAAATGGCATATTTGAAGTGATGCCATTTTCTGAGAAGAAAGATGCTTCATGCAGGGAGGAATACTGAGCTATAACATTTTACTGTATTTTCTATCTTGGAAATAAATTAGACTCTCATTGAAATAAAGGTTCTTATTATATTTTTCTTAAATTGTAACAGTATTTTTACATCCTTATTCTTGTTAGCAGATTGCTTTTTGTATTAATCTGTTTTCACACTGCTATAAAGAAATACCCAAGGCCAGGTGTGGTGGTTCGCGCCTGTAATCCCAACACTTTGGGAGGCCAAAGCAGGAGGATTGCTTGAGCTCAGGAGTTCAAGACCAGCCTGGGCAACATGGAGAAACCCCGTCTCTATTTAAAAAAAATACAAAAGTTAGCTGGGTGTGGTGACACACACGTGTAGTCCCAGCTACTCAGAATGCTGAGGCAGGAGGATTGCCTGAGCTTGGGAGGTGGAGTTTGCAGTGAGCTGAGATTGTACCACTGAACTCCAGCCTGGGCAACAGAGCAAGACCCTGTCTCAAAAAAAGAAATACCTGAAACTGGGTAATTTATAAGAAGTTTAATTAGCTCATGTTTCTGCAGGCTATAGGAAGTATAGCGGCATCTGCTTCTGAGGAGGCCTCAGGGAGCTTTTACTCATAGCAGAAGGCAAAGCGAGAGCAGGCCTTCTTACTTGGTGGGAGCAGAAGCGAGAGAGAGTTAGCGGGGAGTTGCTGCATACTTTTAAACAACCAGATTCCACAAGAACTCAGTCACCATCATAGAACAGCACTACAGGGATGGTGATAAACCACTTGTGAGAAATCTACCCCTGTGATCCAATCAGCTTCCACCAGGCCCCACCTGAACACTGGGGACACTGGGGGTTATAATTTGACAGGAGATTTGGTGGAGACACAGACCCAAACCATATTACTTTTTAAAACCATAATAGTTATGCTAAGAAGTTCTTTTTCCTGATAGTGCCAGATAACATGTCTTTGCTGCTGATCCATTGGGTAATTCAGTTTCATTTAGTGATCATAATCTCATTATTTTTTTCTTTTTTCAGTCACGGAACAGCAAATTTCTGAGAAGTTGAAGATTATCATGAAAGAAAATACAGAACTTGTACAAAAATTATCAAATTATGAACAGAAGGTATAGTTATTCTTTTGTTTTTTTTTTCCCATGGTCCCAGCTTGAATTATTTTCACCTATCTTATAGTTCAGTTACTATGGTATTTTTAAATAATATTTATTATTCCATTAATTCCTATAAACCATCCAGATCTTAAGCAGTCATATGTGTAAAGTACTGTTTTCCTCTGTAAGAGGTCAGTCACTTGAAATTGAGTTCTGGTAGCACTATACTTTGTATTTCTGGATTCTGAATGCTTTATTTTATGTAGATCAAGGAATCAAAGAAACATGTTCAGGAAACCAGGAAACAAAATATGATTCTCTCTGATGAAGCAATTAAATTTAAGGTAAAAACTTATTTTGGGGATTACATTTTAAAACAAAAGTATAAGTAATGACTATAACTAACCTTAATATCTTTTTTGTAGGATAAAATCAAGACACTTGAAAAAAATAATGAAATTCTGGGTGACGCAGCTAAAAATCTTCGTGTTATGTTAGAGTCAGAGAGAGAACAGAATGTCAAGAATCAGGACTTGGTAAGAGTTTTGCTGCTAAGTGTTACTAACAATTTGGGTTTTGAACTCTTTTGTAGATTGAGTTGAACTCTTTATTTTCCTTGCTGTTATGTGAAGTAAGAGTGCGAGTCAGGGAAGTTGAACCTACTTCTGTCCATTTTTGTGGAATTTTAAGTACTTACACAAGAAGTTATTCTTATGGGCCTAGGAAGTATTTTGGTTTTCAACCCTAGGTAATTGTCATATTGCTTGGCTCTGCCCTCTGAAACATGTGGAACAACTAGGAAACCACAACCCAGTTGAACAGTCCTGGGTGTTTTGTTTTGTTTTGCAAAGTTTTTTTTTTTTTTTCTTCTTTTTTTTCTGTAAACATTTTACTTTATTAATAGAATAGTTTTAGAATGACCTAAAAGTTGCAAAGATAGTAGAGAGCGTTCCCATAAATCCCACACCCTATTAATCTTGACGACCTCACTGGGGTAGTATTGCCACATTTCTTCACTGTAAAATTACTTTTTTTTTTTTTTTAACTTTTTGCATTATTGTACCCTTTGGAAGGAAGTTACTAACACAGCCCACAGTGAAAAAGGGTTATGCTCTGTCCCCTTGAGGAGCCAGAATCTTCATAAATTATCTAGAATTCTTCTATATGGGTGATCTGTCTATTTTCACTCCAGTCCTACCATTTTTAATTTAGGCAAGAGCATTTTTAAAGTACCTTGGGGATTTTTTTTCTCTTGCTACAAGAAAAAAAAAAAGTCACATTGATTTGAACTGGTTTACTTAAAAGTTTTTTCAGTTTCCCTTCTTTCACCTTTTAGTCTGGTCATCTACCACATTTTATTCTAACCAGGAAGGTTGTGTATGCCATGAAATATTTATGCCTTCGATTATTTTCCCTTACCTCTTTAAGTTCTTGATTTTTCCCTAGAGCAAAACTGAAACACCTGCTTTTACTTCAAACATAGGAGATGGCTCTGGGACATACTTTGTTGATGTTTCTTCTTTTCAGTACATGTCCCAGTGTTTCTACTGAAATCCTAATATACATTTTGTGTTCTGTTTTTACATGGCAGATATCAGAAAACAAGAAATCTATAGAGAAGTTAAAGGATGCTATTTCAATGAATGCCTCAGAATTTTCAGAGGTAAAGCTGACTATAATTCCTGCAGGATATTAATACTATATTATAGTTTGATTGCAGAGCAAAAGTTTGATGTGTGCTAAAATGTGCAAAAAATGAAAACTACATGATGTTGGGCTGGGAAAGTAACTTTTTTTGATTTTCTTTGGAATTAATTCACTAATAGGAGTGTTTTGCATTAGGTTCAGATTGCACTTAATGAAGCTAAGCTTAGTGAAGAGAAGGTGAAGTCTGAATGTCATCGGGTTCAAGAAGAAAATGCTAGGCTTAAGAAGAAAAAAGAGCAGGTAAAGGAAAGTGCATGTCCTAGGTCATGTAAAATAGAGAACCCAGTATCATACCTCATTAATGCCTTTTCTCAGATCTATTTTTAAGGTAATATATGTGCAGGATTCTGTTCTTAGATATGCAAAGTTTAAAGTATGCTTCCAAAATTGAGTGTAGGTATACATTCTCTATCTGTTCTGGATTTTCTGTTCTGTACAATTTATTTTGGCTATCAGAGTGTCAAACACCAATTGCTGTTTAACTTGAGTAGCCTCCAGTGGGTAATAGATTGGCTTTTTAGACCTAAGAGTTAGATATTTTATAACTCTCCTTTGAGTAGTTACTGCTTCACTAGGCAAGGGAAGGTTACATGAGCAGGAGTCTGGACTTGGGAGATAGTAGGATGAGCCCTTCTGTTCCTTCTGGAAGTAAAGTATTTGAATTGGCTACCATTTTCTGAAGGATGCAGTAAACGAGATCCAATTTCCTTGACAGCTCTGATGTTCTCACTGTAGCTCTGAGGGTTGGGACCACTCTCTCCTCCCGCTTAACTAAGGTCTTAGCACATAGTGATAGGCCAAGGAGAGGCATGGCTCCTTATTTCCTTGTCTCATTCACTTGGTCCTAATGTCTCCAGTACAAAAGCCCTAACCTGTGTGAATCTTGTGTTTTAACTTTTCAGTTGCAGCAGGAAATCGAAGACTGGAGTAAATTACATGCTGAGCTCAGTGAGCAAATCAAATCATTTGAGAAGTCTCAGAAAGATTTGGAAGTAGCTCTTACTCACAAGGATGATAATATTAATGTAAGTACGTTCTCATGAATACAAGCTTAATTCTTGTGAATTATGAAATCTGTAGAATTAAATGGAAAGACTCTTAATGCCCTTTTACTTCTTTTCTAGGCTTTGACTAATTGCATTACACAGTTGAATCGGTTAGAGTGTGAATCTGAATCTGAGGGTCAAAATAAAGGTGGAAATGATTCAGATGAATTAGCAAATGGAGAAGTGGGAGGTAAGATCAGTCCCAAGGAGGATGGACCCGTTTTACCTTCCTGTCTTTAAGTGCACCAGTACTACTTTTCACCTGACTGAATTTCCTCTTAAGCTTTCAAGTTGTAAACACATATCATTGGATTTGAATGTATGTCTGCTTGCATTGCGCAGAGGTGGATTGCTAGGGTGTGGTGTAGCAATAAACATGCAGTGAACACTGACTTTGTTTTTACATTGAGACTAGAAGGGTGCATGGGAGCTGCACTGGTCATGTCTTACACCTCTAAGTATTGAACACATACAGTAGTAGAAACTTGTTTCTCAGTTTCATGAAGATAACATGTTAAAACTTGTCATCTCAGTAGCTGTGTGGTTTTAAGGCCCACAACTGTTTTTAAGAGTACTGAGGTGGTTGGAGGCATAAACTGACTAAGGCCATGAAAGAAAACCACAACTGATTTTGAGAGTGCCGAGGTGGTTGGATCCATAAACTAAGGCCATGAGAGTGGAGGCTATAGGGTAGCAGTGTTTACTGATGAGGACAGTGTTTCTAGATGCCCTCTCTCAAGTTGGATATTGCTTGTGTAGTGGGTGTTTAAATCACACCTGGTAGCAGATTCTGGAGGAGAATAGGAGGGAATGTTTCTGAATAAGACACTAAGCCCAGATGGAGGTAGATATGAGAGAGAAGAAAGAGCTTTATCTCACATATTTCTTCTTGCTCAAGAATGGCATGTATAACATGTTTATGTACAAATGGGAATTCCCTTTTTCAGTCTTAAGTTTGCAGTTATCTTAAAAGTCAGTCTAACCCTGTTCTGTTTTTGTTTGTTCTTTAAATGTTTGAACATGACAATTGTTTGGTTTTGGGTAAATCAAGAAAATACGAATTTAAAAAGCAAGGGAAGAAAAAGCAGTGAAAGAAATCCTTTTGTTTTTTAGGTGACCAGAATGAGAAGATGAAAAATCAGATTAAGCAGATGATGGATGTCTCTCGGGTATAATCCTTTTTAGAGTCCCATAATTACCTGTGAATGCTTTTACTATGCCTCACTTTTATGAATACTTCTCTTTTCTGCAATTTTTAGACACAGACTGCAATATCGGTAGTTGAAGAGGATCTAAAACTTTTAAAACTTAAACTAAGAGGCTCCGTGTCCACTAAATGTAACCTGGAAGGTAGGTTGCTTCTTGAGAAGAAATTGCTATATCTTGGAAAGATACAAAATTGCATTAGAAAGATAAAGAGCGGCTCCCTGCTTTCATTCGTCTCATTTCTCTCAGCACCAGCCCCCAACCAAGTTCTCAAGTTCTTGTGCACACACATAAAACTCTAATGTTTAGGCCGGGCGCGGTGGCTCAAGCCTGTAATCCCAGCACTTTGGGAGGCCGAGACGGGCGGATCACAAGGTCAGGAGATCGAGACCATGCTGGCTAACCCGGTGAAACCCCGTCTCTACTAAAAAATACAAAAAACTAGCTGGGCGAGGTGGCGGGTACCTGTAGTCCCAGCTACTTGGGAGGCTGAGGCAGGAGAATGGCGTAAACCCGGGAGGCGGAGCTTGCAGTGAGCTGAGATCCGGCCACTGCACTCCAGCCTGGGCGACAGAGTGAGACTCCATCTCAAAATAAATAAATAAATAAATAAATAAACTCCAGTGTTTTATCCTTTACAGACCAGATAAAGAAATTGGAAGATGACCGCAACTCACTACAAGCTGCCAAAGCTGGACTGGAAGATGAATGCAAAACCCTGAGGCAGAAAGTGGAGATTCTGAATGAACTCTATCAGCAGAAGGAGATGGCTTTGCAAAAGTAAGACTGTCATCATTTCCTGTGAACTGTATTGTCATGTGACTAAATAAATGTGTAACTAATATAGATACTGTTATCATTTTTTAGGATTATTTATACTTTTTTACATCTGTAATTAGTATAAATTTGTCTTTCTTTCTTTCTGCTTTGTTTCTCATAAGCTGCATTTTTCTTTCCTTTCTAACCAGTAGTCAGAAACTGTTGCCTGTAGCTCCCTGAAGGGGGAGCAGTGTGCTGGTGCCGACAGGTGCTGCTGTGGAATGCTTCTCTTTGGAAGATCTAGCCATGCCTTGTCTGTGGCTCCACCACTTGTTTCACTTTCCTTTCTTTGTGGTCAATTATGTAATTTCCTTTAAAAAGTCTGAGTGATTTTGTATGACATGTGTTTTAGTAGAATAAAAACTTCAAAAAAGGAAAATTTACTTATTGCAGATACATTTAGTTTTGGACTTCACATTCAAATATTCCAACTAAATATAACTGTGGCAAAGATACTAGGAGTTTTGAATATGAAACTATTTGGCGTGTATATTTAGATATTAATCCTCTGAAATACATGTCTCAAATTTCGAGCGAGGCACCTTTTGAAAGCTGTATTTTTATAGTTCAAGTTTTTTCTCCACAAAAACATCTGAATTCTCTAAAAATAGGTTATCTGTGGCAGTTGCTATTTGTGTTTGCTCTTACATTTTATTCTTTGGTGTATATGGCAGTGCGTGAGAAGGCCTCTCTTGCTAAGCAAATTTAACTTTTTAAAATGCTTAGACTGCTACTGCTGTATGCCATTAAATATTGAAACTATGCCATTAATGTTTTTTCTAATTCTTTGCTCACCAAGCAGCCAGTTTAGATTTTCCAGGTTTTGTTCAGGCCAGCTCTAAATGCCTGTTCTGCTTCAGAGAGACATTCCCCATTTCATTACTTTTTAAAAACAAACACTTCTCTGCCTCCAATAGTAATGTGAATTACTTAAATGGCAACTGTTTTTCTTCATTATACAGTTAACCCATTGATGTGGCAGTATTTTACTAAACTTCCCCGACATTCATTCAGTCTCCTTGTCTGGTTTGTACTCTGCTGTCTACCCCTAAAGTCACTGTGTTAGTTCAGGCCCTTGTCATCTTTTATGCCAGTCCCTAGCTAATCACGTATCTCCAGTCTTTCCTTTCCTTTCCTGTCCTGTCCTGTCCTGTCCTTTCCTTTCCTTGTCTTCTTTCTGACGGAGTCTCACTGTGTCACCCAGGCTGGAGTGCAGTGGCACAGTCTCGGCTCACTGCAAGCCCCGTCTCCCAGATTCATGCCATTCTCTTGCCTGAGCCTTCCAAGTAGCTGGGACTACAGGCACCTGTCACCGCGCCCAGCTAATTTTTTTTATATTTTTAGTAGACATGGGGTTTCACCCATGTTAGCCAGGATGATCTCGATCTCCTGACCTCGTGATCTGCCCGCTTTAGCCTCCCAAAGTGCTAGGATTACAGGTGTGAGCCACCGCGCTCGGCCCCCCATCTCCAGTCTTTCCTATACAGCTTCTTCCCAGTTCCGATTGTCTATATAGTTGCTAGAGTGAACTTTTTAAAATACAAGTCTGTCCATGTCATTATGTGCTTAAAATCTGTCAAGGATACTCCATTCCCTTCAGGGTGAATTCCAGACTCCTTAACAGGTAGAGGCCACTTTCCCCTCAGCTAGTCCTGAGCTGCCTCTCCAGGTGCATTTCCTGTAGTTTCTTCTGATGCTTCTTGAACTGCAGACTCTGAACCGTTCCTCCATGCCACTCTAAACCTCTTTGTCTTTATGTATGTTGTTTTCTCTGTAGTAAAAATGTCCTTTATTGTTTCTCCCTGGCAGTCTCCTACCTACTCAAATGTTTATGCTCCTAAAAGTCTTTTTTGGAGTGAGTTGTAGCATAAATAAATAGGTAGCCATAGAGACTGAGTACTCATTTGCTTCTTAAATGTAATTTGTAAATATGTGTTTGAGTTGAAATCTACATATTGGTATCTGCTCTCTATTTGATGGCCTGTTCTGTGTTCCTTCTTTCATTTTTTTGAATTGTTAGAGTATTTTAAATGATTCTGCTCTTCTCTATTTAAGCTTGGTGGTTACAAGTTGTTCTACTTGTCCTCTTGTTAAAGGCCACAGCATGTATCCTGGACTTATTAAAATAAGTCTGATATAGTATAGTTACCTCTTTCTTAATAGAGGAGTTACCTCTTTCTGGGCTTTAACTTCCTCCTGACTTAGATGTTATTGTGGTCATGTATTTTAATGGTCTGTGTAGCTCAAACTCCACAAAATGTTTTGTCTTTTACAGTGCTAACCTGCTGATACTCAGTTTACACACCTATTTATAGTTCCTGTCATCCTTCATTTTCCTACATCTTTAGTCTTCCATTTGGGATCATGTTCATTCTACTTGAAGAATATACTTTAATGCAGGTTCAGTGAGTTTACTTTTGTGTGGAAATGTCTTTATTTTGACTCCGTTTTAAAAGAATCTTTCTGCTGGTTATGGAATTTTGATAGTTGTTTAATTTTAGCGCTTTAAAGATAACCAATTATCTTCTAGTTTTAAAATTTCTTTGAGGAATCTATTATCATTCTTATTTTCTCTTTTCTCTTTTTTCAAATGTATTATGCCTGCCCTAGCTGCCTTTAATCATTTTTCTTTTTGGTTTTTCAGCAGTTTTCTTGGGAAGTGCCTACATGTAGGATTTTGTCATCACCCTTCCACCGCTACCCCCCTGCATTTTCTTTTGCATTTATACTGCTTGAGGTTATAAACATCTCTTGAATTTGGGGACTCTTTTTTCACATATTAATTCTATCTCATTCTCACTTATCCTGAGAATCCAATTAAACATACTAGGCTCTCCCACTCCTACCCCTCACCCAGTGCCTCCTACATTCTGAATTTGCTTCATTCTGGTTGTTTTCTTCTGACCTATCTTCCAATGTGCTAAAATCTCACCTCAGTTGTCTAATCTGCTAAAATCATTGAGTTCTTTTTGATTTCACTATTTTTCACTTTTGTAGTTTCTAATCCTCTGCTGAAATGTGTAATCTTGACTTGTACTTCCTTCAATATGTAAGGCACAATTGTTTTAAAATCTATGTGGTAAGGCCAGGCGCGGTGGCTCACACCTGTAATTCCAGCACTTTGGGAGGCCAAGATGGGCGGATCACGAGGTCAGGAGATCGAGACCATCCTGGCTAACATGGTGAAACCCCGTCTCTATTAAAAATACAAAAAATTAGCCGGGTGCGGTGGTGGGCGCCTGTAGTCCCAGCTACACGGGAGGCTGAGGCAGGAGAATGGCATGAACCCGGGAGGTGGAGCTTGCAGTGAGCCAAGATTGTGCCACTGCACTCCAGCCTGGGCAACAGAGCAAGACTCCATCTCAAAAAAAAAAAAAAAAATCTGTGTGGTAATCCTATTATGTGGATCCCTTATGAGTGTGTTTCTCTGGTCTTTTAGATTGTGATCACATTGTCTTGTCTTGTGGAATGCCTGGTTGGTTTTGATGGAGTGGTGAACTGTCGGGGAAATTTGAGGTCTAAGATGATGTTATCGTCCTACAGAAAATATATGAGATTACCTCTAGTGGGTGGTCATTACTTTATTCCAGTTAGCAATTAAAATCATTCAAAAACGGCTTAGTCCCTTTAAAGGACATTGTTTTTATTGCCTGTTCAGTACTCCAAGTGTGCAGCTCTTTTCTGGTCTCAACCCAAAGCCTAGGGCTTTTACTAGGGGTCCTTCTCATTGGCAGTCCTGAACTCCACTTCTTGTTTCTCTGAACCCAGGGATCTGTTGAAAGTTCTTTTCAACCTTCTTATATGTCTGCATTGTCTTCAATGCACGGATGAACCTGGGGGAAAATGGCTTTAGATGCCAGGCTTACTTACAATTCTGTGTTTTTTCCTACTGGATTTTCTTCACTGCCTTATTAGCTTTCTGATGCCTTCGAGCACATTCTTTATATTTTTGTCCATATGTTCTTATTTTCAGTGTTTGCAGACTAACTCATCCATTATTTGGAAACAAAATTCTCTTGAATCTTTCTTTAAGACTTGTTTTTTCCACATCCCTTCCTAAGCCAGAGTCAGAGAGGGATTGTTCTGTTCTTACATGCACCTTTTGCACATTCAACTGTGAGCCCCTTTAGTGCAGAGGTGGTACTTACCATACCCATGCCTTTATCTTAGCCTCTTACAAGGTAACTAGTATATTATAGCCACTCATGAAATATTTGCTGAAGTATTGAATGAGCAGTTGTAAAAGAGTACATAAACTTCTTTCTCTTTAGTGTTAATAACCCTTTTTACTATTTTACTATAGCTCCTCTATTTTTGTTTCCAATTTGTAGAAAATTTTCAAGTACCTTTTGCATCAGAACTATAAGTAAAGAAATACAAGGGTAACTACAGGTAGCACTTTTAAACCATTAAATGTTGCTGCCTTTACAATCTGTGTTATAGTTGGCTGACCTCTTGAGCTTGAAGGTTGTCAGGTTAAAACCAGTTTCCAGTACATAGCACCCTGATTACGGGACAGTTTGGATTCTTCTTCTGTTCAACAGACATTGCCGATACTCAGATTTGTCTCTCTGCTTAATCATGATTCCATTGAAATAGGTAGGAGAGCTCCATGTCTGTAGTGTGAAAATGTTCTGGGGTTAATTGCACAGTTAAGGACATGTTCTAAAAAGCTCTTTCATTGGCTGTCTTTATCGTGGTACCATTCTTGGATTGAGAAACAGCCCATAAGAAAATTAATTAGTGGTCTTTCCATGGCTAGAAATAAGAGAAGTAATTATCTCCTGCATTATCCTAATAAGCTTAACTGTGTTAGGTTGATCAGTCCTGGCTTTCTACATTGAAGAAAAGTGTGCATTCATCATTTCAACACAACAGTCTTTCCCATGGGACACATAGTGCTTTTTTACATTTGTATTATTTACTAATGAGGAGAAAATTATGAGACATTAGAAAATGCAGGTGATGTATCAACAGGCCATAGTTGGATTTTTATCCTGAAGAACAGTTTGAGTTCCTTCCTATGACTTTGTATAATCTATGCATTTTTAAGAATAGGATAGGAAGTGAGATTTTATTAGAGTATTCAGACAGAATGCCAGGAGGAAAAGAGAAACACTTCCACTGACAACCAGTTTTATCTTAGGAAACTGAGTCAAGAAGAGTTTGAACGACAAGAAAGAGAGCACAGGCTGTCAGCGGCAGATGAAAAGGCAGTTTCGGCTGCAGAGGAAGTAAAAACTTACAAGTAAGTTCACCTTCTAAAGAGGGTATCAGTGGCTAATGAAACTAGTGTTGGCTTTTTTTATTAGCACCAAAGCACAAATAAATGGTTAGAGGACATGAATACATCAGTTCACAAAAAAGAAAAACTATATTTTAAGTTAACAAATGGAAAAATATTAACAAGTAGCCAGTGTTGGCAAAACTGTAAGGGAACTTGATTCATGCAAACAGTTCTGGGGGTCGGGGGGGCGTGGGGGCAGTTTGTTGTATGTGTCAAAAGCCATTAAAGTGATTTTGCCATTTGATAGACCCAGTAGTCCTAACTTTGGGAAATTTTTTTATAATATAATTAAAGGATGAAAAAAGGTTTATAGTGGAAGATATTAAGAATAGGATTATTCGAGAACATATTTAGGAACAGTTAAAGAAATTTTAATTTATCAACTCAGAATCTCCAGCTATTAAAGGAAATTATGTATCATTAGTTTTCATCATATTGTACTTTTGTTATAACCAACCATGTAAAATATGCTTTATATTTCTGGATAACCTGTATTAGGGTACAGTTGTTAGGGTAAAAGTTAACATAGTCAGATGGTTTGGGTTTTTATTTGGTTGTGCTTTAAATGATAAAACCAAGTGTAATTCTTAGGCGGAGAATTGAAGAAATGGAGGATGAATTACAGAAGACAGAGCGGTCATTTAAAAACCAGGTAATAACTCTAGTGCCCTACTATATAGTGCCCGGAATTCTTTGATACCTACTACAGGCTATTATAATGAATCTGTAAGCATATTTTGTGATGTATTATCTTTTTCAGATCGCTACCCATGAGAAGAAAGCTCATGAAAACTGGGTAAGATTTGTTTTTTCTTTACCTTATTTTGTGCATAGTCTCCCACAGCTGAATTTGGATATTTTTCTTCAATAGCTCAAAGCTCGTGCTGCAGAAAGAGCTATAGCTGAAGAGAAAAGGGAAGCTGCCAACTTGAGACACAAGTATGTGATTGTGATGCCTGTATTTTCAGTGTGTGATGTCTTAAGGAATTGGTTTCTGTTTCACATTTAAGTCTTTCTTAAATATTCTTTCTCTATATTCAAGATTATTAGAATTAACACAAAAGATGGCAATGCTGCAAGAAGAACCTGTGATTGTAAAACCAATGCCAGGAAGACCAAATACACAAAACCCTCCACGGAGAGGTAAGGGAGCACCTTGTAAAGGGCAGCAATCTGTTTTTTGATGTAAAATGTATATACCTGACTTTTTGTTTGTGTGTGTAATGGTATGGTACCCTAGGAATAATCCCAAGAACTGAGTAAAGAAAAAAAGCCTGTCTTAAAATGTTAACACGACGCTGTCATCTTTAGGTCCTCTGAGCCAGAATGGCTCTTTTGGCCCATCCCCTGTGAGTGGTGGAGAATGCTCCCCTCCATTGACAGTGGAGCCACCCGTGAGACCTCTCTCTGCTACGCTCAGTCGAAGAGATATGCCTAGAAGTGAATTTGGTGAGCATTCACGTGTTTCCTTGCAATACTCTTTTGGGTGGTTTTTTCCCTTTTATTTGAGAATTCTAATGCAAACACTTTAGAATTCGGGTCTGTCCAGTATAGAAAAGAAAATTTCTTTCTTTGTCTTGGTGGATTCAACTGCAAGTATTCAACTGAAAGATTTTGCTTTAGAACAGAAGGCATTTATTACTTTCCTTTATTGTTTTGTTTCTTAGTTTTATACTCTGAAGTATAAGCTTTTATCTTTCAGTTAAAGTTCTGTGGGATTCCTCTCCCAAATACAGCTGACACTTCAACAACACAAGTTTGATCTGTGCAGGTCCACTTCTATGCAGATTTTTTTCAAAAAATATCTTGGGAAATTTTTTGGAGCTTTGCAATAATTTGAAAGAACTTGCAGATGAACCACATAGCCTAGAAATATAAAAAAATTTAAGAAAAATTTATGTATGTTGTGAATGCATAAAATATATGTAAATACTAGTCTATTTTATCATATACTATTGTAAAATATACAAAGATCTATTTTTAAAAGTTAAAATTTATCAAAACTTGCACAAGCACAGATGTACCTGATACCATTCACAATTGGGAAAAATAAACACATGTAAAGATGCAGTTTTAAATCATAAATGCGTAAGATTAGCTGTAGTACATACTGTACTACTGTAATAATTTCATAACCACCTCCTGTTGCTACTACAGTGAGCTCAAGTGTTGTGAGTATCCACTTAAAACACCATGTGATGTTAATCTGCATGTGGGCAGTTCATCTTTCCAGTAAATTGTGTATCACAGTAAACATAATCTCTCATGGTTCTTGTGTATTTTTCACGTTTAGTGCAATACCATAAACCTTGAATAACACCATGGGACCCATATAAAATGCCACTAGTGATGCTGGAAGTATTCTCCAGAAGCAGAGTCATGACACTACTAGAGAAAGTTGAATTGCTTTGATATATACCATAGATTGGAGTGTACAGTAGCAGTTATCAGTCATTTCAGTCAGATGGTTCATCTTGTAAACAGACCATGTACATGTACAGTACAAATACAATACAGTGCTATAAATACATTTCCTCTTATGATTTCAATAACATTTTCTTTAGCTTGCTTTATTAAAGTAAGAATACAGTATACAATATATATACAGAATATGTATTAACTGTTTATGTTATTGGTAAGACTTCTGGTCAATAGTAGGCTATTTATTAGTAGGTAGGTTTTGGGGAGTCAGAAGTTACACGTGGATTTTTGACTGCGCAGGGGATCAGCACACTTAACCCCTGCATTGTTCAAGAGTCAACTGTATTATAAAGTAGCCTTAATAACTTTATAGTTTATGCAGCATACATGTTTCCACTTCTCATTACTATAGTATGAAACGCTGTTAAGTCTATTTTGAATCCTAAATATGTCTATAATACTCAGTAAGATACAGAAGTCAGATTACATATACACTGAACAAAAATCACCATGTAGAATACAATACATGGAAGTCTGTAGCTTGAAGTGTAGAACCAGAGCCATTAATGTGCAGGATTTATTGTTCTTTCAGTGCAAGGCAGTTTTTATTTTAATTCTTTAAGTCCGTGCATAAATTGTAAGTGATTTCCCTTCATAAGGATTGGGAGACCCATTTTTAATATTGCTTTCCAGATAGACTTGAACCCTGACCTGTCCACAATTGATTATTTCTTCCAAAAAATACATATAAGGGCTCTGTTATTTCTTTCTCAAGGATCAGTGGACGGGCCTCTACCTCATCCTCGATGGTCAGCTGAGGCATCTGGGAAACCCTCTCCTTCTGGTAAGGGAGCAAGAGTGTTCAAAGAGTCTAAAACCATGCAGGAAGTGGGCAGAGGAATTTCTTTTTTTTTTTTTTTTTTAATCCTCCTCACAGAGTACACAAGTGAGAATAAGTCTAAATCAGTTCTCTGGTCTTTAACAGATCCAGGATCTGGTACAGCTGCCATGATGAACAGCAGCTCAGGAGGCTCTTCCCCTAACAGGGTAATCGATGAAGGCAAGGTAAATACCCCCATTTTGAATAATTAGTTATTTCAGGACATTTAGCTTTTCCTACAACTCTGTCTTTGCCTCATCTCCTATTTGTGTGTTCTACCTGTACTATCTCATTTATTTTTAAAAAAAGCAAACTGTTCTGCAAGAGCCTGAAGTCCCCTCAGTTCCCAGCATTACATCTTTGGCTGAGCATCCAGTAGCAGTAAGTACTTAGAAGTGTGGACTGAACTGGGCTATAAGTTGCATGGCAATATTGATCTTACTTTTATCCTTGACTTGGGAGTGTTGCTGAAATCTGATGGATTCATTGGCCTTTTCTCCTCTCTCCTGTTTGGTTAGACATTTAACCTGTGTAGAGCATCTGCTGTAACTCTAATTAACTTAAACAAAAGTGAAAAGTCCCCACTCTTGTGTGTTTCAGTGTTTAATGCTATTAGGCAAAGTAAATTCATTGTAAATTGTGTAATTCATTACTATGTCTTCATTTGGAAGTGTGGTATTTAAGAATACCTCCAATTGTATACTAGGCAAACCCTATTTTGAATGATCTGAAATTACAGATCGATAACAGAAGAATGTTTGCTGGAAGTGAAATACTGAATAGTGAAAGTCTATAATTACCCATTGAGCCAGTTCCCAGCAGTGTCCTTAAACAGTGTTCACATAAGTATATTCTCTTGTAACTTGTGTAGCTGTTATGGCTGGTAAGTGCTCTGATCATACCTCACCGTGATTCTCTACATTGAAATTAAAATAAGTTTAATGATTGAGAGTTTCCAACCCACTTTCCCATAGGAAATGATTAATCAGTATCTCATAGTAGACAGTATTACTAGTGAATGAAGGTAGATAGAGCTGTGCCTGTGTAATTTGTGTACCTAACATTGTTTCTCTTGGAAAATACTTCCAAGTTCCAGCAGAGGACTCCAGGAATACACATCTCTTGAGAAATGTTTTTATCCAAGGGCAGCTTGGATAAGACCCAAGACCCCTTTGAAGTAGGCGACTTCAAAGAGTGTAGAGGCTGCTTTGTGAGACAGGAGAAGCAGAGGTGGAAAGAACGTGGCCTTGGAGTCAAACCTGGCATTGAATTCCAGCCAGCCTCTTACATGCTGTGTGACCGTCAGCAAATCTAATACTCTCTGTGCCTGTGTTCCTGCATATTTAGAACAAGATGGTCCTATTAGAGATTTAGAGATGTGATAATTCGAGTTAATATATGTAAGGCCTACAGAAGGTACTCTGAATAATCACTATTACATGGTAGAGAATGGATTTTTCATTCCCATTCATTCTCTGCATCCTTAATATGGAAATTACTCTGATGGGAGGGATGTGCAGAGGGAGTGACTGCCTTAGAAATAGACGTATGAGTGGCATAACTTCTATATTAGTCAGGAATGACCTCCATTTATAACCTGTGCATTCCCTTCCATTTGCAGATGTAAGCAATAGTACGATTGTAGCAAGTGTTCACTCCTGTGGCGTACTTTTAACCTTTCTAAGCTATCAGTGGTAACAAATGAGAGGGGTAGAGTTTTTTGCACTAATTCTGCTCTTCGGACAAATGCCTGATATCTGCTTCATTGAGTTTTAGTTTTTACTGGTGTTGGTGCTTTTGTCTGTCATAACAGAGTATTTCAAAACTTCAATTGCTTCTACTCTGCAGGTTAATATGGCTCCAAAAGGGCCCCCTCCTTTCTCAGGAGTCCCTCTCATGAGCACCCCCATGGGAGGCCCTATACCACCACCCATTCGATATGGACCACCACCTCAGCTCTGCGGACCTTTCGGGCCTCGGCCACTTCCTCCACCCTTTGGTAAGATGATCTGAACAGTAGTGATTGACTTGTAAAGCACATTCATCTCCCTCTATCCCTTGCTAATACAACTGCAATTGCAGGGCTTTGCAATGCAATGATGAAGCTGATTGAGTACATTGTTAACTTTTCCCCAAGTTTCTTAGGACACAAAGGGTGCTGCATAATCTCCTGTGATTAGATGGGCAATAATTGTCTCTAATAGAACAAGGAAAGAGGCTATTCATAAAAAGCCAGAAATATTAAGCACATGTTTATTGAACATTTGTGGCTGTGTACTGGGCTGTGCAATGGATAGCAAGGTAGATAAAATATATCCTCTAATTAAGATGTCTTGTAGGTCACAAATATACACACACCACAACATAAAGCTTGTAATCACCCATAATGGAAGCATAAGCAGTAGGTCACAGGGTATTAGGGAAAGATATAAACCCTCAGTCCTCACCTTGGGAATACAAAGGAAGGAGATATGAAAGAGAAGGTAGAATTTAACAGCTATCTAATGAATGCTGCTGAATTTAATTAGATGCAGCTGGAAGGCCTTTTCCAGCAGGGCAAGCACCTTAATTTTTATGGCATTATTAGCTTCATCTTGAGCTACTGCGTAATTTTTTTTTTTTTTTTTTGAGATGGAGTCTCGCTTGTTGCCCAGGCTTGAGTGTGGTGGCACGATCTCTGCTCACTGCAAGCTCCGCCTCCTGGGTTCACGCCATTCTCCTGCCTCAGCCTCCCAAGTAGCTGCGACTACAGGCGCCCGCCACCACACCCGGCTAATTTTTTGTATTTTTAGTAGAGACGGGGTTTCACCGTGTTAGCCAGGATGGTCTCGATCTCCTGACCTCGTGATATGCCCGCCTCGGCCTCCCAAAGTGTACTGCATAAATTTGTAACTGATACACAGTAGTTAATGGAATTTATCAAAATTTTTATTGCAATGAAGCCATATTTAGTCTGTCTTCTTGGTATGGTGGAGTGCAAATCTATCTCTTTTTAAGATAAAGATGATAGGCCAGGCACAGTGGCTTACGCTTGTAATCCCAGCACTTTATGAATCCCACCATTCATTAGATGAGGCTGAGGCGGGTGGATCCCTTGAGTCTAGGAGTTTGAGACCTGTGTGGGCAACATGGTGAAACCGCCATCTCTACAAAAAATACAAAAATTAACTGGGAGTGGTGGCATCCATCTGTAGTCCCAGCTACTCAGGAGTCTGAGGTGGGAGGATCGATTGTGTCCAGGAGGTTGAGGCTGCAGTGAGCCATGGTCACTCCACTCCACTCCAGTCCAGGTGATAGGCAAGACTCTACCTCCAAAAAAAAAAGAAAGGATGACAGACCATATTAACATACCTGGCATTATCTTAATTTAGATATGTTCCTAGGAATTTACTAGAAATAATTTTTGTTTTCCAGGCCCTGGTATGCGTCCACCACTAGGCTTAAGAGAATTTGCACCAGGCGTTCCACCAGGAAAACGGGACCTGCCTCTCCACCCTCGGGAATTTTTACCTGGACACACACCATTTAGACCTTTAGGTCCACTTGGCCCAAGAGAGTACTTTATTCCTGGTGCCCGATTACCACCCCCAACCCATGGTCCCCAGGATTACCCACCACCACCTGCTGCAAGAGACTTACCACCATCAGGCTCTAGAGATGATCCTCCTCCTGCCTCTCAGAGCACTAGCCAGGACTGTTCACAGGCTTTAAAACAGAGCCCATAACTATGATCTCTGACGTTTCGTTGGAGAGAAAGTGTACTGTGCATTATTCATTACAGTAAAAGATTTCATTGGCTTCAAAATCCAAAAGTTTATTTTAAAAGGTTTGTTGTTAGAACTACGCTGCCTTGGCAGTGTGCATTTTTGAGCCAAACAATTCAGAAATGTCATTTCTTCCCTAAATAAGACACCTTTTAAGCTAGAGCGTCCTTACAACTTTGAAATGTGCAATAAAGAATACCTGTGTTTTAGCTAATGTAGCATATGTAATTGCTAAATGATTTAGAATGTCATGAAAAATATGAACATTTCCTGTGGAAATGCTTTAAGAACATGTATTTCCATTATCCTATTTTTAGTGTACACCAGCTGAATACGGAGCAATGGTGTTTATAAGCGTTTTTTTTTTTAAACTATCTGGTCACAAAGACTGTTACGCTAAAAATGTTTACTAAAGGATCACTAAACTTCATCTCCCCTCTTGCTGAAGTTCTTTGTAGTAACAGCTCATAAAAATTTGTTATTAATATTTCCCAAGTGTCTGTTGATTCATTGGACTGTTAATGAGGCTTGTGCGATTTGGGGAACATGTACACTCAGGCTCCCAGAACTGATGATGGTGGCTGGTGGCACACTTCCGGCTGCTACCCCGTCACCTGTGAACTCTACAAGTGATGTCTTTTTATTTCAAAGAAGTTTATTTCCCACTTGTATAGCATTCACATGCTTTCTTTACGATCCTCATTGTCTATTTTAGAATGGTTTTCTGAGAGTGAGTTTACATTAGTAGCAAGAGTTGTTTGACCTGATGTTCTATTGCTTTTACCATTCCTGTAGAAAAAAGGTACACAACAGAAAAATGAAAATGATGTGTCATGGCCATAAAAGTACAGAAATCTTTAAAAATTTTAAAATGTACAGTCTCGTCTTTCCCATTCCTTGCCACTGATTTTTGAGGAATATAATAAAAAGATTGGAAGAGTATAATGCCATGAGAAAGAATGATTTAGGACTATGAGGCTTACAACATGCCCTAGGTCAGCAATCAAGGGTTGAAATCAGTTTTTTTTTAGGGAGGAAGAGGGGGGCGACAGGTGTTATTCCAAAATTACTATTTAAACATTGGTGCTTTTATTTAAAAATCAGTAACTAACCATCTGGAATTGCAGCATACTTAAAGTCTTATCCATTACTACACTGTGCCTTTAAAACAATGTTTCTTTAAATACTCTACAGCATTTCTAAGAACTAACTTCAGACATTTTAATTACAGTAATAATAGCACTCCTTTTAAGGAGTTTAAGATCTAGACTAAAACTAAAATCATAAAAGGCTGATACTTTTGTTTGCTGCTAGGTTATATTCTTCCATTCATTGAAGTCCTATGATGTAATATTTTTGAAACCTAGTGTATGTCTTGTCACTGTTGTGATATTTAATTGATTAAGAATATCTTGTAAAAAGGAGTAAAAGCTTCAATGTGGAACAATTTTCTCTTTATACTAAACAACTGAAGATAGTTTAGAAAGATAAAGACTTTGAAAGAAGGCAACTCTGTCAAAGTTCATAAGGAATATATAAATTCTTCAGGAAAAGAGAATTCAATCTATATGTCCTCCCATTTAATATCAAGAATAGAAGAAATTAAGAGGAAAACTCCACAGAAGAGCATAGGCCACTTTTAGCCATGTAAAATAAGATTAAGTCACAAATACAATTTTTGAATTTACCTGTCAGTCTCTTTAGGACACAAAACAATGCTGAAATTAATATAATTTCTAATTTTAAATGTCATTTAAGTGTAGATTATGCCATCTAGGAAGGTAAGTAGAAAAGGTAAATTAAATCTATTTTTAAAATTCAAAATTAGAGTATTTTTCCCCTCTAAAGTCTTTTTTGGTGATTATTCTGTATCTGACATAATTGAGAAACTGGCAAGCTGTGGAGATTCCAGTGTAGCTTCTCTGAGAAGTTGTGAGCCAGTCCATAACTGCTTCCTCTCATCCATCTGATTGCACCATTTCTGCAGCAAACCCCAAAGCAGGGCGCCAAAACGCAGATGGCATAGGGAGTATCATCCCTCAGTCAAATCACTTTTCCATCTCTAAAGTTTCATCTATTTCGGAAGTCATCTCCAACTAATTGTGTCTGGATTTAGTTGCTAAAATTGTCTTATTTATGAAGCAGCAATATTCAGCCTGAAGGCATTTCTGCTATAGTTGTAGTGACATTGTCAATGGCTGATTTTTTTTCATTGGAAAGTAAGTAATTTGTGGGATGTAGTATATTCTGTGTCAACTGCAAGACAATCACTCATTTTCTCATTATATTCAAGTCCGAATTAAAGTTAAGCTAATCACACAGTGTTCAATTTAAGCTTCTTTAATGTTGATGAAAGGTATTTGTAGTTCATATAAACCATACTTATGTGAAGGATAGCAGATGCTTCATATAAATTATCACTTTGATATACATATCTTACGGTTTATGAGAAAAGAGAAAAAATAATACATCGGTTTTGCTACATTTTAATCGTTTTTTTTTTTAAGGGATTGTTTTTTAGGTCTTGTCAGCAACATCAAACAAAAGGTACTGAGTACTCCACAGGGTACAGAGTGCTGCCAAGCACCTTAGAAAAATTACATGACACGGAGAAAATGCGCTTCTTGCTCCTTGAAGAGCTTACAGTCTAGGGATTTGACAACTCACAGTCTTAGGAACTGAGTGAACAATAAAGTAAGGCAAATTCTTCATCCCTTAGAGCTATTGTGGACTGACTCATTTTAGAATTTGGAATTAATCCAATCAAGATGAGAGACAAGACTAAATTTGGCCGAGAATTCGTTCAGGCTCACATAGTTTTTATTAACATCCGTCTAGTAAATAGAATGGACCTAACAGACAACTGAAAGTAAAGACTAGATCTCTTGAAGTGCAAGGGCTAAAACAACTTAATTGTGGTTACTTATTTTAAAAGCAAACATACTGAATGGTATGACTAGGGTGATTACACTAGTTTAAAAATAGGCCAGGTACTGACACTGCATTCCCCTCATGCATTGCTCATTTAAAATAGTGAATATTAAAATATGTGGGCTTTACATCTAACCCACAGAAAGCCCACCACAAATGTTCTGTGTATCAAATATCCACCTCATGTGTACTATGAAAGTTTTATTTATGCCCCATTAAGTCAAAAGTAAATAGTCAAATTATAGTAAGCTAATGACCTGCATATTTTCATATGGATGAATGTCAGTATATCTAAATAGGAAATAAATGGCGATCCTATCTACCTATATAAAAAAAATAGAATATCTTTCCAGATTTTGCATACTCCTCACTATAAGAAGAGGTATGCGGGTTTTAAGGTTTCACAATCAGTTGTCAGAAAAACAGCAGTTATGCCTGCAGTATCTCGTTAGCATCTGACTCAATTATTTTTAGATTACATGTTTAGAAGACATTGTAAACCCATCTAAAAATTTGTAATTACTTTGAGATGGTTCCAATGTTAACCCTAGAATCATCATCAGAAAGAGTAACAATGTGATGTAGAAGAACAGCTAATCAACATGACTAAAAATATGCTCATTTTCAGAAAAACAATCTGGTCATCTGGAAACAATCACAGCTACAACCTAGGGAACACTCCCATATGGGATACTGATCTGGCCAAGGCACACTTTCTAAGCAGGAAAACTATCAGATCAGGGTGAATTTAGGCCACTTCAGAGGAGCTGCCTATAAACATCCAGACAGACCTTCTTAGGCCGCAGAACTGGTCCAATTCCTCTTAAAGCAGTTTGACACTACCCTACCCACATCAACCCAAAGCTTGAAGTTAAGTCAAAAGAGCATACTGGAGCAAAAGTGAACAGATGTGTAAACTCTAGCACATTCTTATTGCTGTATTAAGTCTGAAGATGAGCACATCCTACCCACAACAGTATTGTTCCAGGAAGCAGGGTAGGAGTAGTGGTAAATTAGAAAATAGACTATTAATTGCACAATTAATAGAAAAGTAAAAACATGTTTCAAAATCTACAATAAACCTGTATCCAAAGGAGCCCTATATGTCAGTGATGTGCTGGACTTTGAATTCTGTGGTACAGCTTTGCATTGGACTCCCTCTGGCCTACTGGTCTGGGTACGGCTTGCTTCCTGCCTGTTGAAGGGTGAATACGCTACACAGAGCTATGATGGTTTCTACTGAGTGGTAAAATTCACAGAAGTTCCAGGTTCATCATGTCAGGATCATTCCTTGTGCAAAGTTTGATGTAGATGAAGATAAAGTGGTTTCTTGGTCAATAATTGTAATTTCTTTCTTTTAAAGTCAGTGGGTTTCTTGTATCTGTAATCACAACAGAAGGATGATTGTTTAAAACACTTTGATAACTGAACTCTTCCAAGGTTAAATACTGGATATGGGGGATTTAGAAGAAATATATACTAGTCACCATCAAATTAGTACTAACTCTATATGCACACCACTTACAGTTCTATTACAATTGGCCCAGGTTTAATTTCATCCATCTCCATGAAAGCAAAACACTTGGTGCTGGTAAACCTTTTTTTAGGCTTGTAGTGTTTGAATTCAAAGAAGATAGCTGCACCTAAGGAATTAAAACAAGCCACATAAACCACAGATAGCACATTTCTTGTGTGTCAATTCATTTTCTTTGATCACCAGAAGCATATGAACAGCTACAGCAGGCATAATTTGACAAAACAACTTGTGCCAGTCTCAATGATTTGACAGTAACTTACTATGGTTGTCACCCCAAACTCGTCTGTATCTGAGAAGAGTGACATTTCTCCTTATCATCCAATTCTACAAACTATAGCAAAACTTCTTGAGCTAGACTGCTTCAAGAATGTATAAGTTATGTACACAGGTAGAATCATAAACTGCTATAAAATACAAAATGCCACAGAAGAACAAAGAAGATACTTCAATACACATAGAAACTCATTAGGTAGAAAATGCATTTAAAAGAGTTCCTAAAAAAATTTAAGCTTGAATTATTACCCTTATCCCGAAACAAAAACTCAAAAATTCAATCTTGGGGATATTTTGGAATTCAAACAACATAAATCACATGCTGGCTGAGCTGTAAAATGTTATCTCTTTCCCTAATACCTTTTGCAGTATTATTCAAAGCACTGTTGTGATGTTTTTCCTGGAACTGCATGTTTGTGTCAAGGCAGTGCTGTAGAAGACAAAAGGTTCAAAGAGCAAATCTATCTATTCTGCCACTCTCCTCCAATGAACAAGTGATAATGAGAAATTTAGACAGTTCTGGCCAGGTGCGGTGGCTCATGCCTGTAATCCCAGCATTTTGGGAGGCAGAGGTGGGCAGATCACTTGAGCCCAGGAGTTTGAGACCAGCCTGGGCAACATGGTAAGACCCCACCTCTACAAAAAAATTTTTAAAATAGCCGGGCTTGGTGGCAGGTGCCTGTAGTCCCAGCTACTCGGGAGGCTGAGGAGGGAGGACTGCCTGAGCCCAGGGAGACTGAGGCTGCAGTGAGCCATGATCATGCCACTGTGCCCCAGCCTGTGTGACAAAGCAAGACTCTGTTTCAAAAAAAGAAAAAAATAAGCAATTTAGACAGTCCTATGTCCCCAAAGTCCAACAGATAAACTCTTCCCGCAATCCTGCAGAAAAAAGCTAAAAATGGAGAAATAAGTTGCCTCATCAATGTGGCCAAGAAAAATGAATTTCTAAAGAAGGCATGGAAAGTGAAGGAAGGAAGTCAGTGTCTCACTCTTCACTGGTTACTTCTAAATACTGCCTTAACCAGAGCAGTCCAGGAGCTTGGCTTTCAAAGACAACATACATTTAATACTGTCACTGATGACAAAACTCACAAGTCACTAGAAGTTCAGCAGTGTTCAGAAATGTGTGTACAGCATTGGCACTTGGGTCCAAATGGACCACATCACATGGCAAGGGAGGAAAGAAAAACCAGTTGTTCAGGAGACAATGGAATGTGGGTGAGAGAGAGATGGGCATATTCAGCCATCCACTCCCAACATGCTCGAAAGGATTACAATAGTTAGGTTACTGGTAACATCTCTTCCCTAGGTGTGTGACCTTGCCATTTCCACAAACGGTGGCTTCTCTTCTCCCTCCCACAACACTCAGAGGCATTTTGTCATTAGAAAAACCTCAAAGATTTTTAAGATACCAGAGTCTTTTCAGCTAGGAAACCCATCTCCTCCTCATGATCGTGTCTTGAGGTTTGAATAAATGTGAATGATAAAGTCACATTTCAAAACAATGCTAAAGTTCAAATATGTTACCATCATTCTGAGGAAGTTCAATTATTAACCTGTATCACTTGTAAATAATATATTTCCTGCATCCCTCATCATGCTTTTTATAAGAAAGAACAAAACATAAAACAAGAATATCCTGGGAAGATTAAGTTAAAATGTTTGTAAACATGAAAGTATGGTCATTAACACTAATATCAGGTAAAACTACAGTAACGGTAAACAGTAAGTTTGAAGCTGGCGAAAACGAATAGAGTCAAATTTTTAATCTAGTTCTACTTTTATTATCTGGTGAGTCGAGTCATTTAGAAAGAACACAGTGTAATGAAATAGAAAAGTTAACCCACGAAACACTCCACCTTCTCCCCTTCACATCACAAACATTTCTTAAGGCAACAGAGTTAAAGAAATGAAACAAATCAACAGTTTTGTTCAGAAGACATACTTTGTAACTGAAATTTCTTCAACACTATTTATTAAGCACCTCCTACATACATAGTCTTCTAACACAGCGACTCTGGAGCTTTGGTGTATGTCAGAATCACCTAGAGGGCTTCCTAAAACAGAGTGCTAGGCCCGTCCCCATGGTTTCGGATTCAGGATGTCTGGGGTTGCCACCTAACAAGGTTCCAGGTGCTGCTGCTGTTCCAGGAATCATACTCTGAGAACCACTGTTCTAACAGAAGCACTGAAAGGTCTTTTAGTAGAAGAACAGAGGAGGCAGCAGCATCAGACTTGAGAAGTGAAATATCAAATATTTCAGATGCCAAGGCAATCACTTCAAAAGGCACTTGAATATTTAGAGCTTGAACATTTCAGAAACTGCAATTGAACCCTCAGGTGATAAAGGGATTCTGAAGTCACCTTTTTGGAGAACACCGAAATTTTCACTGGGCAAAAAGCATGGGTAAGTATTTAATACTAAGAACTGTACTTGGAAATGTAACCTCACTGTTTCAAAAATTTGCTTTTGTCCTTTCCTATTTCCTAACAATTAACTGCAAGTTATCGTGCTACCAAACTAGAAATCCTGGAAGAAAACCCTGGTTCTTAATTTTAAGATTAAAACTTAATCATTAAACTTAATCATCAGGGAGCCTTAGGGTGCTCCTGCTTCTCCCAGCCCTTCAGTGTGTGAAAAACTTTATTTTGTTGGTAAAGACAATAAAATTGTATTATCAAAGATTGTTTTACTGTATAACAGTGTTATCAGACAAGTAGATAACACAATTCCTAATTTCTAAATTTTAAAAATACATATATTTATTCAAATCAATAAACACTATGTTACATTTACTTCTGCCAGATACTAACTATGCTAGGTCCCTCACATGTATAAACACAAATAAGATGAGAATTCTGTCCATAAGAAGCCAATTATTATTTAGGATTACAAACCTTTGGTTAATTTTTCAACATGCTTCTGGAGCTCAATGTCCACATTAAAATGAACATATGTATCTTCTTTTCTTGAAGCCACAGGGGTATCTTGCACAGGAGTTAAGTCTATGCCATTCAGATCTAAAGAGAAAAGAAGTTTCTCTTTAGGAACATTCAAGTATACAGACTTAAAAACTGCAGGCCGGGCACGGTTGCTCACGCCTGTAATCCTAGCACTTTGGGAGGCCGAGGCAGGCAGATCATGAGGTCAGGAGATCGAGATCTGGCTAACACAGTTTCACCTGGCTAACACGGTGAAACCTCATCTCTACTAAAAATACAAAAAAATTAGTCGGGCATGATAGGAGGCGCCTGTAGTCCCAGCTACTTGGGAGGCTGAGGCAAGATAATGGCATGAACCCAGGAGGCGGAGCTTGCAGTGAGCCAAGATTGTACCACTGCACTCCAGCCTGAGTGACATCTCAAAAACAAAACCAAAAAACAAAAAACTGCAAACTAAGTAGGGCATGGGGGCTCACGCCTGTAATCCCAGAACTTTGGGAGACCAAGGTGGGTGGATCACTTGAGGTCAGGAGTTCAAGACTAGCCTGACCAACATGGTGAAACCCCGTCTCTACTAAAAATACAAAAAATTAGCCAGGCGTGGTGGTGCGCACCTGTAATCCCAGCTACTTGGGAGGCTGAGGCAGGAGAATCTCTTGAATCCGGGAGGCAGAGGTTGCAGTGAGCCAAGATTGTGCCACTGTACTCCAGCCTGGGCAATAAGAGTGAAACTCTGTGTCAAAATAACAAAAAACAAACAAACAAACAAAAAAAACCCCTGCCAACTACAGGGGGTAGATTTCATAAGGATGCTTGCAGAAAGGTGAGAGGAAATTCTTGGACTAATAGAAATTCCCATTTGGTGTGAGCAGGTATCTGAAGAGTTGCAGGTGATCACAGAGGCATGTGGAGGGGCTGAGTGAGGGGATGGGAGACTTCGCGGTGGGAAGGAGGAAACCTGTCTCAATCAGGTACAAAAGAAAGCTGTAGAACACAAAATTTCATCTTTATAGGGAAGAAGTGAAAAGAACTTTTTGTTTTCCTTAGGAAATAGGCCACTATATTTTTGTCTGCAATAAAAACTTAGAATGTAAATAATATGCCTCAATGGGACCTTACCCCTAATTTCCAAACTTGATCAAGTGTATGGTTTGGAAAGGCCTTTAAATCTAACATTATCAGAATCCCCCTGCTGTATTCAAATCTAAGGACCAAAAATGGACATGAAAATTGCCAATGAAACCCTTCCATCAATGAATAATTTTTACAAATATTATCTAAATTCTCATTATATTTGTTATAACAACCTGTTTTATACCAACTAGACGGAACACTAAATTATTGTGTATGGTTTTAATTTCCTGGATCCAGGAATCTTCCAGTTTAATCAAATTCAACATGGACTCATTTAATGACTACTCAAGTGTTTACGTATTACTCAACAGATTTGTCTTAGAGAACTTAAAACAATATAGTTCATTGATTGTTTCAGTTCTTGAAGATATTTACAAAAATATGTTTTAGTTCAACATGTATGCAAAGGTAACTTAACAGCTACTACAATATCATTAAATATCTTTGTGTTTTACAGTGTACATTCCTGAATGAGTTACACAGTTCTGTAAATGACCGATCAAACTATAATATAGAGTATATATACTTTCCAGTAGGCCATATATTTGATAACTGATAACATCAGAAGTTAAAGTTTCACAGCATTAGTGCTGTGGATCATGGTCTCCAAATAATCCCTCTCTGTGGCCAAATTCCTTTTTATTTTAATTGGTACTAATGAACTTTTGAATCTGAATTTATTTCTATGACTGACAAAAGTTCTCTTCATTTGATTTCAGTCCCTATCTGTTTCTTTGACTTGCCTCAAATTACAGATTAAAGTAAACCACTTGGATTAGCTGTGCAGTTGTTTCTGGATAGGAGTATGACAACTTCATTCTCAATTGCCCAATAATTATTTTTAAAAGACTGTTAAGTACTTTATAAACAAAGTACTATATACAGTGTTTGGCAACAACAAAAGAATTCAACCAATGTGGTTTCCCTCTGAAAGACTGAAAAGGTTAACTACCTTTTCACTGGATAGGAGAAAAAAACCAAATCCTAAGAATAATCATGCTTCCTAACCACAGTAACATAGTTAAGGATAAGAAATACTTCACTTGTTGAATGCTCCACAGGATTACGTTCAGAGCAGGCATGCTATGGATCTGTCCTCCTCCCTGTCCTCACTGATCATTCACTTAAGGCCTGATTCTCATCCACCTTTGGTGGACTCTCCAATGTAGACCTCTCTCTTGGACAGGAAGGAGAGGGCCTAACGCAGGAGGGAAACAGAACACTGGGCTTTGCAAACAAACCTACACACCTTTGGAAGGTGAGGGATATTCTGTTAACCTGTATCCTAAATGATGTATCTGCTGATAAAGATGTGTAGCCAGCACCCCAGGTGGGATTTTAAGAATAAAAAGATATACACAAAGAAAAACTTAAAAACAAAACAGTGTAAGTTATAAATAAGAAAATAAGTAAATCTCTCAAAAGTGTTCAGTGAAGAAGTGATGATCTCTTTCAGGGACTTTGCCTCATTATATAATAGAATGAACTAAAACGAGTTGTCACATACAGAAGACTCCTTGCCCCACCACCAAAAAAAAGCTGTCCCAAATAAGAAGCAACATTATAAAATTCACCTGAGGGAAAAAAAGTAAACAGAGTTACTTACCCTTTACACTAACTGTAATATAGGGATCAATGCACTGCCCAGCATCTTTCAAACCAATTTTCTCAATTCTGATAGTGAGTAACGTCATTCCTGGTTCTGATGGCAACCTTGGTAATAAAGTACCTGGCAACAGGGAAAAAGCAATAAAAGCTTCATGTCATTTCACAATAAGCATTTTAACAAACACAGAGAAGATACAGCCTTGCTTGTAACTGACTTAATAACCAGCCAGGCATTATTTTGGTTCCCAAAACTCCCAAACACTTGGCATTACTTTTTTCAAATGTTTAATTATACATAAGAGAAATCTGCACTTCCATGTCTCATAGTCACCACTAGAGCAGAAATTATTCAAGTTTGTCAGAAATTCAAGTCACTCCAGGAAGCCCAATTATAAATTACCACATAATTAATAATAAACTCATTACTTTGTATATGCTTATTTATATAATATACTTCGCATCTCAGTATGAAGTGGTAGAAGAAAAAACTTTTAAAATATTTCTTATATTATCCTAATGTTTGAGAAATATAATACCAGAGTTGATCAACAAATCCTTTTAAATTACTTTTTATTTGACACAGGGTCTCACTCTTTCACCCAGGCTGGAGTGCAGTGGCACAATCACAGCTCATTGCAGTTCAACCTCCTAGGTTCAAGTGATCCTCCCACCTCAGCCTCCTGAGTACCAGGGACTACAGGCATTTGCCACTAGTGACTATTGATACAGGAAATAATTTACAACTTAGTAATTGTGTATTTAATGGAATAATCTTACAGTCTAATTTCCCATTCTTTTCCTTATGAACATTAAGGAAAAAAAAAAACCCACTTGTTGAAATTGCAGTGAAGTTTAGATCAATTTTAGAAAGAATCACATCTTTAGAAATTGCTTCTTCCAATCCATCAACTATTATCTCTCAGCTTTTTAAAGACTTTTAATTTTCTCAATGGAATTTTATTCTTTTCTTCACGAAAGTCTTATACTTCTTTTGTTGGGTTTATTATAAGATACTTGATATTTTTCTGATACTATTATAGACATAATATTTCATTTTCTGAGCACTTATTGCTTATTTAAAGAGATAGGATCGATTTTTTAATAATACCTCTGCTGGTAGGAAGAACTGATTTTTATGTACAGATTTTATACTCAGGAACCCTACTCTCTTATTAATACTAACGACTTATCCATAGGTTCTCTTTCATGTTCTAAATACATATTCATAACATCTGCAAATAAAGGGACAAGTTTCCTCCAATTTTTATATTTTTTTTCTTTTTCTTATACTAGTACACTGGCTAGAACTTCTAAAGCACTGTTGAGGAAAATAGTTAATAGTAGGCACCCTTGTTTTGTTCCTGATCTGAAAAGGAAAGCTTTCTATTTTATCACTAAATATGACTGAGGCACTAAATGTCATTATAGCTACCTTTTATCTGATTAAAAATGTTCTGTTCTTGGTCTGCTAAGAAAGTTTTAAAATCATGAAAGAAATTAGAATGTAATTGAAAACTTTTTCGGCATCTCTTGAGATCATGAGATTCTTCTCCTTAATCTGCTAATGTGAATTACCTTGATATATGCGTCTTGCTGATTTAACAATATATTCTGAAAAAAAAAAATCATGCAATAGTTTGTGGAGATTTTCCTAATTATTTTCTGTAATAGTCCATGTATTGGCTATTCATTCAGCCAATCTTCGTATGGCAGTTAGGTTGTTTCTAATAGATTACTATTACCAAAAACACCTCAATAGAGAACCTGGTGTATACGCAAGTATTTAAACAAAATTTTTTTACACGTTATTGGAAGTGTATCTTCAGAGAAAATTCCTAGGAACAGGATTGCTAAACTAAGAAAACTTGTATATTTTTGTTATTATTGAGCTATTGCTGAACTCTCCTTTAAAGGGACTATTATCACTTTCTATTCCCACCAGTGATGAATGAGCCCATTTCCCTATTGCCTCAGCAACAGTAGTTTTAATTTGCATGTCTTTTATCATGTGTGAAGTTGAGTATCTTCTAATATGTTCAAGAGCTATTTGTATATCTTGGGGGTGTGTGTGTGTATACTATCTGTTCATATATTTTAACCAATTTTCTAATGTTTTGGGGGTGTTGTCACAACTTAAAATTTTCTTTATATATTAAGGATATTAGTCCTTTGTCATTTTGACTTTGATTATGGTGTTTTCTGACAGACAAAAGAGAGAAGTTCCTTTTATGATAGACTATTTTCTCCCAAGTAAACATTAAAAATTCTTCTACCTTTAGGTGAATCACTTTCATAACCTATAATTGTCTAGATCTTTTAGTTGAAATAACGAGGCTGACATTTCTTTCTTCCTTACCAACAAACTTTTTTTTCTGCCTGAGAATATAAGGTTTAATCTAACTACTAAATATATTTCTAACAATGTAATATGGAGGCAGTGATTCCAAGCCGGAAAGATACCTAATTTATTCAGTTCTTCCCTAATTCAAGGTAGAACATAAAACATTGCACTCCATCATGAAGGTTCAGTTTTATCTTGACTAAGGAACAGCTGAAGCTATGTAATTAAGACGATAGATAGTATAGAAAAGTGTATTTCTCAGTGGTTTCTAATGTGCTCCCTCCCTGCCTAATCAACTCCTACACACCCTTCGAGTCTCAGTTCTGGCTAGATTACTTTTGCTAAACTCCTTCAGTCCTTTTTTCGTTCACTCATAATATACTGTGTCCACCTCTAACCATGATGATGTACTTTTTTTGGCTCTGTCTTACATGGTGAGCATCCTGAAAAACGGGAATGAGTAACTGTTCATTTTTGTATTGTTTGCACTAGTAATAAAGAGATCTTTGTTTTAGAAATATTTTGTTGAATGATAAATGAATTTTACAGTTTTAGAGGTTATTATGCTCTAGTAAACACGTGGCCTGAAAACATATTATCAATGTACTGCCTTATATAATATGCATGAAAGAAGATAAAATACTAGGGTAATACCATACCATTCCAGGACTAGATTAAAGTTAACATATTTGTGTGTCAAAGATAAAAACATACAATAATTAAAAATCAAGGCAATGTATTAAAAGCCAGATTTCTAAAACAAAAATGGATGCATTCAACTGTATAGAGTAACATGAGAGTAAGTAACTCATTTATAAAACTTTACCATCTGCAGTTCCTGCAATGGGCTTTGTACTGAGCAATGCAGGTTCGCAGTGATGAAAAGAGACTATGCAGCCCCTATAGCAATTTTATTATAGGTCTTTGAGCCTCATATGGCAGTAAGCAGTTAAGATTATGCTCACTTGATTTGGTCCATTTAATTTTTTTTTTTCAGGAGACAGGGGAAGCTACTGGTAGCTGATGAGCTCTATACAGCAGTCTGATGTCAGCCTCTTCAGCTTTATCTGCCCCAGCCTTCCCTTATGCACCAACAGCTGGAGCAAACATGCTCTACTTGTAGCAAAGAAAACTGGAGGAAATTTTTCAATTCAATGTGACTTCTAAAGAAGAGGTATGAGCTAGGAGAGGAAGGTTCTAAGCCTAAGCATAGAGACAATTCTAAGTAAAAACAATGAATTTCAAGCTTCTGAATCCTTTCACTGCACTAGTGCACTGGGGAACACAAAAAAGTCCATTTAATGATGAGACCTACTTATTAATAAGGTTGTACCTGGATGGATAATTTCCAAGTTGCATCATCTGTGAAAAACACTCTATCAATGCAGCGATGGATCCAACAAAATTGAAAAATCGCAACTACAAGTCACAACCATTGATAAGTAAAGATACTGATTATTTTGATATCCTAATGGCCATTTGAAATAGAGTAAAGCTTTTTTTTTTTTTTTTTAAAGTAATGTTCAGTTAAAAAAGGCTCAAAAAGGAAATTAGTAGCACAACGTAAGGCCCAGAGAAAGAAAAGTCACACAGTGGGCAAGGATCTCATAATGCCTGCATGTGAAATTACAAGATGTTTTTAGGACAAGATATAGTATAAGAAATTTAAAAGGCTCTACTCCCAAACTGCACAATAAGTGCACACAGAGATGACTTTTCATATCCTGAAGAGGTTTTGTGATAAACTATAAAAAAATAGCTTCTCTACTGAGTCTACAAATTTTACCAATAAATGACATGCTACAGCATTTGTAAGGTGTATAACTAATGGTGAACTCAAGAAAATTTTTTCTGCTGTGAAGGCCCCAAACAAGCAAAGGCCAAGCTGGATTTCACGCCCTGTCTTCACATGTACCTCTGAGGAACTGCCCTGGGCTGTACACTGTGGTGTCAAACAGAAAACCCTGACACTGTCAACTCATGGCTTTCTTCACTGAGGTGCTACTGTCAAAATTCTCACAAATAAAATGAAAAGAGGTTCTAGGTATCACAGAAATGGCTAAGTTTGTTCAACAAAGACCAGTTCACTCAAGAATGTTTTGAAAATTGGCCGGGCATGGTGGCTTACACCTGTAATCCCAGCACTTTGGGAGGCCAAGGTGGGTGGATTACCTGAGGTCAGGAGTTTGAGATCAGCCTGGCCAACATGGTGAAACTCTGTCTCTACTAAAAATACAAAAATTAGCCAGTGTGGTGGTACATGACTGTAATTGAAGCTACTTGGGAGGTTGAGGCAGGAGAATTGCTTGAACCCGGGAGGCAGAGGTTGCAGTGAGCTGAAATTGTACCACTGCACTCCAGCCTGGACGACAGAGCGAGACTCTGTCTCAAAAAAAAAAAAAGAATGTTTTGAAAACTGTACAAGTGCCTAACCTAGCAACAAGGCAGGCTCTCAGAAGAGTGTGTTATAGCCACTGCCACCATGGGGAGGAGATGGGGACTGTGCAAGCAAGTCCTCTGTCCAGGCTGGCCATGTGAATCCCCGACCACCAAGGTGTCCAGCAATCAGTACCACTCTCCCTCCTACAGCTGGTACAGAGAAAAGTGGAGGAATATTTGAGGCCCCTCACTTACAACTTCTCTGTTCCAAGAGGAAGCTGATAAAAATGGAGATCCCTGCAAGGAGTAGGATCTTCTCACATTGACTAGTTCTGTGTGTGGCCAAAGGCACTCTGGACAATGGAGATTACGGAGAACCAGACTATGAATGGATGAGGAGTCTGGGGTCACATGGAAGGAACTTGAAGTCAGGGAAATCCTTTAAGACCCTGTCCTCACAAAGAGAAGAGGAAGGCTGCCATTTCCTTTTTTGTCTCATTATTTCTGCTTTTAAAAAAAATTGCTATTGTTTACATCACATACCACAGCAAAAGGAAAATTTTTCTTTTGGTCCAAAAGGGCAAATGGCATGATGGTCTTTGTTCTAAAATAGTAGTGTATCATCACCTAGACCAGAACGTTAAAGAGGCAAAGCCTTCTCAGAAAATCACTAAGGATTGTATCTTCTGAAAACACTGTAATTTGAATTTGCTTATTAAGTTTGTTTGATTTTTATATAATATTTTATAGATGCTTGTCACAGGCACTGGTACTTCAATGAAAGGTCAGTCCTTATGTTGTCTTGGTGCTTTGAAAATTAAATGTCATGAACAAGGAGTACATAATTTTTTTATCTACACTTTCAGGACAGAGTTCATTGAGGTGTCTAAAATGCAAACTCAACATTATCACATCATAATACATACATATGATAATATATATACATTTTGATAATATACGCATTGCTAGTTTTCACCATTTTTATCATACTTGTAATTAAATTTGCATATCTGGTACGTATCTGATTTTCTCTGTCATCCAAATTTGTTTTGAGTATATATTTCTTTGTGCTGCCAAAATATAATAAAAAAAGATATACTTGATAATGCTTTGCATTATTTTGAGATAATTTTTAACACAATTTAAGATAAAGATATTGCTCAAACTGGCTACAATATTTGGTAGATGGCAGATAACACATGAAATGTGTCTTGAAAATCTGGCAATAGAAAATCTTTGCAATTTGCATTGCACATAGATAACAGGTCATGGTGATACCATTTATTTGTTTGAATTGCTGAGTTACATTTAGAGGTAGAACTTGTGGTAAAATATTAAAATACATATACCATTTATTTTAGCTAGCAATTGATTAGCAGTTGAAGAACATGGGTTCCTCAAGCTTTTAAGAGAAAGGCTTTGAAAATATAAGTTAGTTCATTTAGAAATTATTTTAAAAGTTTGAAAAAATTTTAGGGGCCATTATCATTGAAATTATATGTAGGTCTGTTGAATTAAAACTATACCTGATTAAAGTTGTTTGTAAACATAACCATACACTTCAGGTGATATTAACTGCTTGGCCCCTAAACATGTTCTGGATTTCCATTAAAAAAAAGAATGCCCTGATAGTCACAGGAAAGCAATGAACATTTGCCGCAGTTTTTGACTTTCTTACATGTGTGTGAGCAAGAAAAGAAACTGCTTCATTTCAGCTGAAAATAAAATCCATGTTTTCTTCTTTCAAGTTCAACTCAGAATTGAGTAGTTATACATCAGAAAATAAATACAGGCTTGACATTAAATAGGTAAATTTCATTGTTTATTTTGAGTGTCAAAAATAATGTTTTATGCATACATAAGCCTATGTAAGAGATGAAGAACCAGTACCTATGCATAATAATTCTGAAACTGCTAGGACTATTTGAGCTTGAATCACATTACTTAGTAAGATAATGCTTTTAAAAGTCTTGTAAAAAGTTGTGTCTTGGCTATTTTTAAAGTTATATTGCTTTGGTTTATCATTTTATAGCTTTACAATTCGAGAGTATCAGTAAATTTCTAGGTTATAAATAATAGGCTATAAGCTTATACTTTCTATTTAAATGAAATCTACTAAGACTATCTTTAGAAAAATTAACTCCCATTTGGCTAAGCCAATTATATAACATAAATATGTTTGCCTTATGAAATGAAAAAATTTTGAAAAGGAAGGAAGGAGATTAATATCAAGAAAGGTAAGTAAGCTTGACTACCTTTTTTTTCCTTTTTTTTTTTTCTTTTCATGACAGACTGTCTAGAAAGTCATTTTTAAATTTTAAATCAGAAAAAAACTATTTTTGGTCATACCGTATCTACAAACCATACGTCATACCCTCACACCTCATTAGCTTAACAGGGTTAGTGGTTAGTATATGAGTTGTTCAAAACTCATTAAAGGTATATATTAAAAAGAGTGAATTTCTTTTTTCTTTTTTCTTTTTTTTTTTTTTTTTGAGACACAGTCTCACTGTTGTTGGCCTGGGCTGGAGTAAAATGGCACAACCTTGGCTCACTGCACCTCCGCCTCCCAGGTTCCAGCAATTCTCCTGCCTCAGCTTCCCAAGTAGATGAGATTATAGGTGCCCACCACTACGCCTGGCTAATTTTTGTATTTCTGGTAGAGATGGGGTTTCACCATGTTGGCCAGGCTGGTCTCGAACTCCTGACCTCAGGTGATTCACCTGCCTCGGCCTCCCAAAGTGTTGGGATTATAGGCGTGAGCCACCACACCCAGCCAAGTGAATTTCACATATGTAAATATCCCAGTAAAACTGATTTTAAATCTCGTGTTCCCTTTGGGTCACAAGAAACTCTTTCTTGCTCTATAATTAAAAGTATCATCTTGCTATGTCAATGAATATAATTTTACAAGCTATTTTTCAATAAGACAGGCCCTGAACAATATGATCCCAAACCAAATATAGCTAATTAAACTATACATACTCTTTCTTTTAGGGGGAAAAAAATTCAGGGACTAGAATGGTTCAGTAATGCATTTGTATCTCTGAAACCGAAATATCACAATGCTGTATCAGAATACAAATTCAGTTTGGGCTTAATCTTACATAGCAAATGGATTTATGATAGAAGTTCCTTTTCAACTGGGCAATCTGAACCCCATAAAGACCTTCATCTGCCCATTTCATGATTTACATCATCTGCTTCTTGTTTGCTACAGAAGTACAGTAAGCAGGAAAACAACCAAATCAGACAGAAATTTATAGAACTGGAAGCTACACCAATTACAGTATGTAGTTTGAAAAGGCAATAAAAATTATCGAGTCAGTGAAACAGCAAAACATCTCACCATCTTGGCAATCTTGAAATACCCTATAAAAGCAAGAAAAATATAGCTGTCTCTTCATAAAGCAAAGTAGATTGGAAATAATGCCCTTGTACCAAAGAAACATTATTAACAATAAGAGCTACCATTGATTGATAGTGCCTGCAATGTTTCCAATAACCCTGCAGTGTAGGTACTGTTATCCCCATGTAGAGATGATGATAAGAGTAACAGCCACCACTAATATTCAGCATATGAACAATACAATGCTAAATGGTTTATACTTAGTATCTTGTTAATCTTCACAATAACCTTATGTATGAGTTAGGCACTATCATTATCCCATTTTATAAAGAAACAGAAGTTCAGATTGGTTTAAGACACAGGTGCAAAGTACCTCAACTAGTGATTAGCAGAGCCCAGACTCAAAAGCCCAGTTATCTGTTGGTCCGAGCCTATATTGTTCCTACTCCAAATGACTCCTCCTCAAGAAGTATTCAAAATACTGGAATATTAATTATGATGAAAGCTATCTGAACAGCACACAGATTGTATTTAACTATAATGGAAAGCTTCTAGAATCTCTTCTAAAATGCATCACAATATTATAGCAGATTGCTATACTTCCCAAAGTAAACTAGTTTATCAGCAATAAAAACTATACTTTATAAGAACAGAACAGAACAGAGTAAAGCAGTAATTGGGAGAGGCAAGAAATTTACCCAGGCTGCTTGCCAAGGTTATTTACAGGGAGGGAAGATACTCATGGAGAGCTTCCAGAAATAAAAAACTTTGCCATATATTCTTTGCTTCCTCAAAACAAGATGGGGAAGAAAGGGCAATTGTTCAGTATCCACTCCCATGGGTCCACTTTTAACCACTACAAATTGATTAATTAAAGAAGTACTTATGGCTGGATGCAATGGCTCATGCTTGTAATCCCAGCACTATGGGAGGCTGAGGCAGGTGGATCACCTGAGGTCAGGAGTTCAAGACCAGCCTGGCCAACATGGCAAAACCCTGTCTCTACCAAAAACACAAAAATTAGCCAGGCGTGTGGCATGTGCCTATAATCCCAGCTACTTGAGAGGGTGAAATACGAGAATTGCTAGAAACCTGGGAGGCAGAGTTTGCAGTGAGCCGAGACCATGCCACTGCACTCCAGGGCTTAGGTGACAGAACGAGACTCTGTGTCAAAAGAAAACAAAACAAAAGAAGTACTTATGATAGTATACAGAAAAGAATTAACATAGCAGGCCTAAGACTGTTATTCTTAGAAAACCTCCTTGCAAGGTCAGTCCACGGCTGGCATCTGGGATCTTGGATTTGGGGAGGGTTCCCACCATTCCCTGGTAAGAATGGTCATTGTGCCTAAACTGTGTAAACAATATGATTTGTGCTAAACACCTTGTTTCCTCTGTAGTCTGGAATTTTGGTCTGTGCCAGGCAGAAAGTACCCACATACCCAGTCCCCAATAAAAGCTTTGGGCACTGACTCTAAAGAGCTTCTCTAGTAGACAACATTGTGCATTCCATATATGTTGTCGCAACTTGTTGCATGGGAAATTAAGCACATCTTATGTGACTCTACAGGAAGGGGATTCTTGAAAGCCTGCACCTGGTTACCTCCAGACTTTGCCTGAATGGCTTTTCTGTTTGCTGATTTTGTTCTTGCATTCTTTTGTAATGATTCCTAGCCATGAATACAACTATATAGTGAGCCTCGTGAGTCATCCTAGAGAATCACTAAACATGGGGATGGTCCTGAGGACCCCTGACACGGAGAGTAAGATAACTTCACACCATACTTATGAAATAGCTACTGCCAATAAAATTTGCCTAAGATTAGCATGAGCTTTAGAGTGGTTGTATTGCCCCACTAGCAAACACCAAAGTAAGTTTCAAACACTCTGACTTTGGATGCAATTAAGTAATGTTTATTTTTAATAAGTGATACCTACCGGGAACCCTAGCAGGAAAAGAATCAGGAGACCCTGCTCCAGCACCACCCTCTTCTTCATCTTCTTCAAATTCCAAATTCTCTTCTTCACCAGGTGCCAAAATTCTTCTACATGAAAAAGGGCAGAAAAAACAACGAACTGCAAAACTAAATATACTAGAGAAGCCTCACAAATACTCGTTTCCCAGGCAAGATACTGATATTAAAAAATGCTGATAGGCTGGGTGCAGTGGCTCATGCTTGTAATCCTAGCACTTTGGGAGGCCGAGGTGGGTGGATTGCCTGAGCTCAGGAGTTCGAGACCAGCCTGGGCAACACGGTGAAATCCCGTCTCTACTAAAATACAAAAACATTAGCTGGCCATGGCACCGTGCACCTGTAATCCCAGTTCCTTGGGAGGCTGAGGCAGAAGAATTGCTTGAACCCGGAGGCGGAGGTTGCAGTAAGCCAAGATAGCACCATTGCACGCCAGCCTGGCCGACAAAGCAAGACTCCATCTCTAAAATAAAATAAAATAAAATAAAATAAAATAAAATAAAATAAAATAAAATAAAACAAAATAAAATAAAATGCTGATATACTGTTATCACTGTTGATGTCAATGATATCAATAATACTAAAGTTGATATTTAAGAAAACCCAGAAATATCTGAAAAAGAGGTAAAAAATAAAATAAGAAAACAAATATAAATGTTTCTTTTACCTTAATGGGACAGGCTGAACATCAAATGGGAATTCTTTATTATATGTAAGAATATTCTTTAGGACTAGAATAAGAAGATAAAGAAACATGAATTCTTCCGTGAAGCAAAATAAAAAATTATATCTTAAATGATTAATTTTTAATCAATTTTATTATGCATATTAATATATATTTTAAAATTCCCAGCCTTACACCATTTGAGAGCTACACAGTACATTTGTCTACTGAAGGTCTTAGCAAAATTAAAATATCCATGGTGTACTCTAGGTACCAGTATCCTCAGAGTAATGTCAGATCTCCAAGAAGAGTAAGTTCCAGAGTCTCAGAGCCCTTATGGAAAATGAATCCTATCTACAAGGTCTTAGGTGAGACATGGGGTACCAGAAAAAAGAGAAGGCCTCCTCCCTATAGTACTTTAATTAAAAGATTTGAGCCTGAGCAACACAGGGAGACTCCTGTCTCTACAAAATAAAAATAAAAATGAGCCAGGCATGGGGGTGCAGACCTGTGGTCCCAGCTACTCAGGAGGCTGAGGTAGGAGGATCACTTGAGCCCGGGGGGGTCAAGGCTGCAGTGAGACATGATCATGCCATTGCACTGCAGCCTGGGCAAGAACGACACTCTGTTTAACAAAAAAAAAAAAAAAAAAAAAGTTGTATAGAAGATGCCCAGTTAGAGATACATGAGTACATTTTATTATCAGTCCTGAGAAGATTTCCTCTCAATGTCATCAAACTGGTAGTTTGTAGCAGCAAGGTTATAATTCTCATATTTCTTTTATGATAAAATTTATTATACTGAGTCCTGGCATTCTGAGGCTTAAAAATTATTATAATCAGTCATGCACCACTTAATAATGTTTCAGTCAGTGACAGACTACATATGTGACAGTGGTCCCATTAGATTATAATGGAGCTGAAAAATTCCAACTGCCTAGTATATACTATACTTTTTATAGTATATTGTTTACATAGAACTTACTGTACTTACTATATTTTTATCATTATTTTAGAGCGTACTTCTACTTATTAAAAAAAAAAAGTTAATTTTCTTTCATTCTTTTTTTTTTTTTTTGAGACAGTCTCGCTCCGTCGCCCAAGCTAGAGTGCAATGGCGTGATCTCGGCTCACTGCAACTTCCGCCTCCCAGGTTCAAGTGATTCTCCTGCCTCAGCTTCCCGAGTAGCTAGGATTACAGGCGTGAGCCACCACACCTGACTAATTTTTGTATTTTTATAGAGACGGAGTTTTGCCACATTGGCCAGACTGGTCTTGAACTCCTGACCTCAGGTGATCGCCTGCCTCAGGCTCCCCCTAAAAAAAGTTAATTATAAAACAGCCTCAGGCAGGTCCTTCAGGAGGTATCCAGAAGAAGGCATTGTTATCATAGGAGTTGACAGCTCCATGTGTATTACTGCCCCGGAAGACTTTCCAGTGGGACAGGATGTGGAGGTGGATGACAGTGATATTGATGATCCTGACCCTGTGTAGGCCTACGCTAATGTGTGTGTGTTTCTTAGTTGTTAAAAAAAAAAAAAAAGTTTAAAACGTAAAAACAAACGAAAATTAAAATAGAAAACATTTATAAAATAAGGACATAAAGAAAAAATATTTTTGTGGCCAGCGCATTGGTTCACACCTATAATTCCAGCACTTTGGGAGGCTGAGGCAGATGGATCACTGGCAGACAGGAGTTTGAGACTAACCTGGTCAACATAGCGAAACCCTGTCTCTACTAAAAATACAAAAAAATTAGCCAGGCCTAGTGGCACACGACTGTAATCCCAGCTACTCCAGAGGCTGAGGCATGAGAATTGCTTGAACCCAGGAGATGCAGGTGGCAGTGAGCGGAGATCATGCCACTGCACTCCAGCCTGGTCAACAGAGCCAGACCGTCTCAAAAGCTGTCTCAAAAAAAAAAAAATACATATATATATATAGAATATATATATATTTGTACAGTTGTACAAAGTGTTTGTATTTAAGCTAAATGGTATTACAAAAGAGTCAAAAAGTTTTAAAAAGTTAAAGTTAATAAAGTTTATATATAGTAAACTAAAGTTAATTTGTTATTAAAGACAGGACAATTTTTACAATAAATTTAGTTTAGCCTAATTGTACAGTGTTTATAAAGTCTACAGTAGTGTACGATAATGTCCTAGGCCTTCATATCCACTTATCACTCACTCACTGCTCACCCAGAGCAACTTTCAGTTCTGCAAGCTCCATTCACAGTAAGTACCCTATAAAGGTATACCATTTATTATCTTTTATATGTATTTTTACTATCCTTTTTCTACTATGTTACATACATAAAAACTTACCACTGTGTTACAATTGCCTACAGTATTCAGTACGGTAACAGGCTGTAGAGGTTTGTAGCCTAGGAGCAACAGGCTCTACCATCTAGGTTTGTATAAGTGCACTCTACGATGTTCACACAACGAAATCACCTAAGGCTGTATTTCCTTGACTGCATCCTTGTCATTAAGTGACAAATGATTGTATATATACGCATAGGTACTTACATATGTATATACACACATGTACTTCCATATTTATATACACACTTTCACAAAGAGGGATTTATCCTGAAGAGAAGTCTTCAAACAATATGGGACCACCTCCTGTGTTCTGGCTGTGATCAATCTGTATTTCAATGGTTACCTTCCAACATGTATACTTAAAGAGAGGCATCTTACAATTCTAGCTACCTCTGAAGGGTACTATAAGTATGTAATTCAGCTTCATTTCTGGCCTTACGGGTGCCCAGTAACTACCCGTGATTACATTAAAGTGAATTCACGGCGTTAACTGGAAGACCTAAAAGGCTTCCATGATTTTGTATTCAATTTATTCAATCTTTAATTTTGGAGTTCTGCAGTTTAGAGCTAAAATGGTTGTGGCATATTGGCATCCCAAAGGAGGAAAACCAGAGACTGCACGTTGCAATTCCACGACTTCCTCCAACATTCCTTCATCTTCTTCTTTTATATATATAATCTATACCTGTATATATATATATAATCTTATATATAATCTATATTATA
>NW_012098420.1:0-1570 GCF_000951045.1 Mandrillus leucophaeus | reverse complement strand
CCTATCAAAATACCAATAACATTCTTCACAGAAATAGAAAAAACAATCCTAAAATGTATATGGAACCACAAAAGATCCAGAATAGCCAAATCCATCCTGGACAAAAAGAACAAAACCGGAAAAATACATTGCCTGACTTTGAAGTTTATTGTAGAACTATAGAACCAAAACAGCATGGTACTGGCATAAAAACAGACACGTAGACGAATGTTTAACAGTAGAGAATCCAGAAATGAATCCACACATCTACAATGAACTCATTTTTGACAAAGTTGCCAAGAACATACGTTGGGGAAAGAACAGTCTTTTCAATAAATGGTGCTGGGAAGATTAGATATCTATATGCAGAAGAATGAAACTAGACCCCTATCTCTCGCCATATAAAAAATCAAATCAAAGTGGATTAAAGACTTAAATCTGACACCTGATACTATGAAACTACTAAAAGAGAACATTGGGAATTCAAGAGCAGCCTTGGCAGCATAGTAAGACCCTGTCTCTACAGAAACAAAATAAAAATAGCCAGGCATGGTGGCTAACACCTATCCCAGCTACTCAGGTGGCTAAGATAGGAGAATCACTTGAGCCCAGGGGTCCAAGGTTGCAGTGAGCTATGAATGCACTACTGTACTCCAGCCTGGGAGCCAGGGTGAGACCTTGTTGAAAGAAAGAAAAGAAAGGAGAAATAAATAAATAAAGGAAAAAGGAAGAGAAAAGAGAGAAGAAAGGAGAAGAGAAGAGAAGAGAAGAGAAGGACATTAGGGAAATGCTCCAAGACATTAGGGAAATGCAAAGACTTCTTGAGGAACACCTCAAAAGCACAGGCAACTAAAGCAAATATGGACAATAGGGATCACTTCAAGCTAAAAAGCTCTGCACAGCAAAACAAACAATCGACAAAGTGAAGAGACAACCCACAGAATGGGAGAAAATATTCTCAAACTAACCATCTGACAAGGGATTAATAACCAGAATATATAAGGAGGTTAAACAACTCAATAGGAAAAAATCAAATAATCTAATTTTAAAATCGGCAAAATATCTGATTAGACATTTCTCAAAAAAAAAAAAAAAAAAAAGACATACGAATGGCCAACAGGTAGGTGAAAAAATGTTCAACATCATTAATCATCAGAGAAATGCAAATTAAAACTACAATGAGATAATATCTCACTCTAGCTAAAATGGCTTTTATCCAAAAGACAGACAATAATGAATGCTGCCAAAGATGTGGAGAAAGGGAAACCCTTGTACACTGTTGGTGGGAACGTAAGTTAGTACAGCTGGCCTGGCGCGATGGCTTATGCCTGTAATCCCAGCACTTTGGAGGCGGAGGCAGGCAGATCACGAGGTCAGCAGATCGAGACCACCCTGGCTAAGATGGCGAAACCCCGTCTCTACTAAAAATACAAAACAAAAAAAAAAACAAAAAAAACCAAATTAGCTGGGCGTGGTGGCGGCGCCTGTAGTCCCAGCTACTCGAGGCTGAGGCAGGAGAATGGCGTGAACCCGGGAGGCGGAGCTTGCAGTGAGCTGAGATCCGACCACTGCACTCCAGCCTGGGAGACAG
>NW_012098419.1:0-2118 GCF_000951045.1 Mandrillus leucophaeus | reverse complement strand
ATCTGCAGAAAAAAACAGGAAAGAAGCTTTCTGTGGATCGGCTTTTTGCTATATTTATTCATCTCACATACATAAAGCTTTCTTTACTTTACACAGCTTGGAAACTCTGTCATGGATGGATCCGCGAAGGAATATTCCGGATCACATTCGGGCCTATGGTGAAAAAGGAAATACCGTCAGATAAAACCTGGAGAGAAGTTTTTTGAGTAACTGCTTGGTGATGTCTGTATTCCACTCAGGGAGTTATACCTTCATTCTCACAAGGCACTATTTGAACACTGTTCCTGTAAAACTAAAAAGTGATAATCGGAGCACATTGAAGACTAAGGTGAAAAGTGAAATGTCATCTAATAAAAATCAGAAAGAAGCATTCCAAGAAACTGTTCTCTGACATGTCCATTCATTTCACAGAGTTAAAGCTTACTTTACATTTCCCAGTTTGGAAAGTCTGTCTTTGAGGATTCTGCGAAGGGATATTTAGTGGCAGCTAGAGGCCTGTGGTGAGAAAGGAACTGTCTTTCGTCAAAAATTTGAGAGAACCTTTCTGAGCATCCTTTTTGTGATGTTTGTATTCATCTCATAGAGTTAAATCATTCTTTGGATTGAGCAGTTTGAAAGCACTGTTTCTGTGGAATCTGAGAAACGACATTTGGGAACACTCTTTAGGAATATCCTGAAAAATAAATAACCTGAGATAGAAACCAGAAGGAAGATTTCTGTGAAACTACTCTGGGTAGCATGAATTCTGCTTACACAGTTAAGCTTCTCTTTTCATTGAGCAGTATTCTAACATTGTTTTAGTTTAGTCTGTGAAGGGATATTTGGGAGCAGTTTGAGGCTTATGGTGAAAAAGAAAATATTCAGATAGAAACTGGATAGAAGGTTTCCGATGAGCTGCTTTGTGACATGTGCCTTCCACTCACAGAATTATACCTTTCTTCTCATAGAGGTTTGGGGAATCCCTTTTGGGGAAGAAGCTACCAAGAGACATTCGGGAGTATGTGGACAGCTATGGTGAAAAAGGAAATATCCTCAGACAACAACTGGAAAGAAGCTTTCTGTGAAAGTGCTTTGTGATAGATATGTTTATTCATCTCACATAAATAAAACTTTTCTTATATTACAGTTTAGAAACTCCGTCATGGACGGATCCACGAAGGAAGATTCAGGAGTACATTCATTCCTATGTTGAAAATGGAAATATTTTCAGATTAAAACTGGAGAGAAGCTTTCTGAGAAACTGCTTTCTGACGTGTGCATTCCACTTAGGGAGTTGTACCTCTTTTCTCATAAGGCAGTGTTTGACCATTGTCCTGTAAAACTGAAAAAGTGATATTACGGAGCGCCTTGAAGACTATGGCGAATAGTGAAATATCCTCAAATAAAACCCAGAAAGAATCATTCCAATAAACTGCTCTCTGATATTTGCATTTATTACACAGAGTTAAAGTTTACTCTACATTGCCCACTTTGGAAACTCTGTCTTTGAGGAATCTGTGAATGGACATTACTTGGCTCCAGTAGGCCTATTTTGAGCAAGAAAAACTGGAAAGAAGCTTGAAAACTGGAAAGAAGCTTTCTGAGCAGCTGCCTGGTGATGTGTGTATTCTTCTCATAGAGTTAAACCATTCTTTGGATTGAGCAGTTTGAAATCACTGTTTCTGTGAAACCTGAGAAAGGACCTATGGGAATGCTCTTTAGAATATGCTGAAAAGAAATACCCTCAGGTAAAAACCAGAAGGAAGCATTCTGTGAGACTGGTGTGTATCATGTGAATTCCACTAACACAGTTCAGCTTCTCTTGTCATTGAACAGTATTCTAACACAGTTTTTCTTTAGTCTGTGAAGGGATATTCAAGATCACTTTGAGGCTAATGGTGAAAATGGAAATATTTTCTGATACAAACTGGGGACAAGCTTTCCAAGGAGCTGCTTTGCAACGTGTGCCATCCACTCACAGAGTTTTACCTTTCTTCTCATAGAGCAATGGGGAATCTCTTTTGGAGAAAAAGCTACCATGGGACGTTCGGGAGTTTATGGATCAGTATGGTGAAAAAGGAAATATCATCAGACAAATCTGGAAAGAAGCTTTCTGTGAAACTGCTTTATGATAGATAT
>NW_012098418.1:0-1847 GCF_000951045.1 Mandrillus leucophaeus | reverse complement strand
GACTTATCTGAACCTAAACTTCCAAAGACAGGGGATTAACTCTTCTTTCATTAAATAACCCTTTAGGTTGGATTTCTGGTTACTCAGAACATGGAATTTGCTTTTTTTTTTTTTTTTTCTTTTTTAGTTTTCAGGTAGCACCTAGAACAGTTTCTGGCTCAGTGTAATAAGCATTATGCATTAGCTTCAACTACCATTATTATTATTCATCTGTAAAATGGGACTAGTAATAATACCTGCATTTTAAGATTATAATGATTAAATTAGATAATAAATATAAAATTCGTAGTACTCAGTAGTTGGCACATAATAGGCCATCAAACAGTATATTTATAACACCTTAACAATAAACTAATACTAAAAAATGATCATACCATGGAGATATAAAAATATTTTTTAGACTGGGCATGGTAGCTCACGCCTGTAATCCCAGCACTTTGGGGGGCCAAGGTGGGCGGATCACCTGAGGTCAAGAGTTCGAGACCAGCCTGACCAACATGGAGAAACCCTATCTCTACTAAAAATACAAAATTAGCCACTTGGTGGTGCATGCTTGTAATCCCAGCTACTAGGGAGGCTGAGGCAGGAGAATCACTTGAACCTGGGAGGCAGAGGCTGCAGTGAGCCGAGATTGCGCCATTTCACTCCAGCCTGGGCAACAAGAGTGAAACTCCATCTCAAAAAGTATATACATATATTTTTTAATCATGCATAAAATACAGGCATCCCCAATTAAAACAGGTGATTGTTTTATCTTGTTATCAAATAGTTGAGCTGCTCTATTTAGTCCTGGGTTCTGTGAAATAGAAACTACAATTGTGGGAAAGTGGTGTAGAAATCAAACTAGGATTTGGAACTGCTTCACTGTTTAACCAGCTTCTTTGCAAAGGTAAACAAGAATGCCATGTAATTCTACCACTTTCACATGTGAAATTTTCCTCTGATTTCATAGGAACCTTGGGAAACATCTGAACTGATTAGCAGTTTTAGGGAATGTTAGTTCTGTTGTATAGGATGTCTATCTGATTATCCAGTTTCCCACAACTGCCTTTTGGGCTCATGCTTTGTTTTGAAATTTGTTCCATTGATCATATCTGCTGTGCGATTTAGGAGGCCTTTGGTGTGTTTGGGGAATGAAGCCCATGAGGATGACTCCTGGCTCTAGGGGAAGAGGCTCAAGTAACATATTCATCTATGCTTGATGTGGGCACATTTGGTCCTGTGGTGCTTGATGGGAATGACACCCTTCCTTTCTTCACTGTTGTGCAGTAATGGCACTTAGACTGAATTTAGAAGCCCAGTGTCCTCATTATTTTGAAGGCAGGCCAAGAAATGTCCTAATGAGTATAAAACCTTCATTTTATAAGTGTTCTTGCAGGAGGAGTATTTATTTCACCATATGTCACCATAGTGGTTATGTGCCTTTTTAACTATCGATGTCAGCTATTCCCAGAGTACTCCATGTTGTTCAAGATTTCCAATTACTCAGGTGCTAGTGGGGCAGATCTGTGTGTTTTAATAAAAATGTATTAAACCTATGTGCTGTAACTGTAACTGCTGTTTGAAATGAATTACATGCACATAGGGGCAGTTCTTCAAAGTCAAGACTTGACATTTTATCTACGGCTACTTCATATAAAAGTTATTATTGGCCTGGCGTGGTGGCTCATGCCTGTAATCCCTGCACTTTGGGAGGCCGAAGCAGGCGGGTCACCTGAGATCAGGAGTTCGAGACCAGCCTGGCCAACATGGTGAAACCTCATCTCTACTAATAATACAAAAATTAACCAGGCGTGGTGGCACACACCTCTAATTCCAGCTACTTGGGAGGCTGAGCCAGGAGAATC
>NW_012098417.1:0-1484 GCF_000951045.1 Mandrillus leucophaeus | reverse complement strand
TATACAAATATCAAAATAATGTATGAAACTTTACTAAATAGTAGTAATCTAGAATGAAATAAGTCAATAGTAATAGCCTACTTCAAAAGCTGCAGATTATTCTAAACAATATCTGGAGTTTATCCTTCCCATATTCTCCTCCAGGAAGAAAAGATGGAAAAACTTTCTCAATTTACCATCTTATAATAGAGACACCAACATATTTCTTTTTCTTTACTCTTGATTTAAATTCAAATAGTTATTAATTTAAAGATGATCAAGAGGGTTTTCTGGACTTGGAGGTTGTTAGGGAGTTACAGGCCAAAAGAAAAACATTCTCACAATCTTCCTTAACTAACTCATGAAAGACAATTAAACTGCACATTCAAGGCCAAATACTTGAAGAAGGACAAAGTCTTATGTGTTGTATATGGCCAGAATAGATGGGAGAAGCAGTACCACCTAATCTTCCATCTTCAGACACCTGGCCAGAAATTCTCATGGACCTAAATTCTTCATTATGAGATTTGGAGGGTGGTGGGTGTAGTATTAGTAATGTTCTTAGACCATGATTTTTGGCTATCCCAAAATGCTTATTTCTGGGAAACCACAAGATGAGGTCTGTTCTCAAAACATCCTTGAAGCATCACAGGTGTTCTATTGCATGCCGCAGGCTTAAACCTTACATAGGGTCACCACATTTTATTCAGCAGCAGGGCCCGTTCTTTGGCAATCTGTCTTCTAAAGTTATTCCACCATAGTATTTCTCACTGACACCTGTGGACTTAAAAGACCTATTTTTATTATTATCACCACTTTATTTCGTTTAGTGAGATAAAGTCTATAGCATTAACCAAAACTTTCCTTTATTAAAGGTTACTTTTTCTCTCCTATTGTAGTAATAATTGTAGATAATAATTTTTAAAAGAAGGTGTTTCTTATATGCTTAGGAAAAATAATCACAAATACAACATTAAGGAAATCCCGACACAGGAATAAAAGTGAAGTACATAATTCCCACACTACTACAGAAATAGGAAGAAGATAGAGCAAGTCAATGAAAATAGAGGTGAAGGAATGGGATATGGTTTGTTTAAATTGATATAATACAAATTTTAAAATCATGATCAAAGAATATGGGAAATAGTGTTAACATACTACATAAGAGGATAATCTAAATAAAGAGTACACTCTCAATTTTATTCTTTGAAAAAAACCATTTATATACATTTTCCTGTAAGAATGTGAGTAAATATACGTGTATACACACACACACACACACACACACACACACACCTGTCAATATTTGTCATCTCCAGATGCTGGGATGACCTATTATTAATTTTCTTTAATGTATTTCCAAATTTTCCATATGAACCCATCTTAAATTAATAATCACTTAGTAATTTTAAATAAAAGAATTTAACATAATCAACAAAAATGATTAGACAAATGTGTTTTACTTGTAATAGATTAAAATTATAAACTCAAAAGCAGAGTAAAAG
>NW_012098416.1:0-1374 GCF_000951045.1 Mandrillus leucophaeus | reverse complement strand
TTGGCTTCCCAAAGTGTTGGGATTACAGGCATGAGCCATCACACTCAACCTGAGTTCTTAATTTCTGACACTGCATTTTTTTTTTTTTTTTTTTTAGATGGAGTCTTGCTCTGTTGCCCAGGCTGGAGTGCAGTGGCACGATCTCGGCTCACTGCAAGCTCCACCTCCTCGGTTCACACCATTCTCCTGCCTCAGCCTCCCGATTAGCTGGGAGTACAGGTGCCGGCCACTATGCCCAGCTAATTTTTTTTTATATTTTTAGTAGAGACGGGGTTTCACTGTGTTAACCAGGATGGTCTCAATCTCCTGACCTCGTGATCCGCCCGCCTCGGCCTCCCAAAGTGCTGGGATTACAGACCTGAGCCACTGCGCCTGGCCTCTGACACTGCATTTTAATTTCATTTTTAGAATTCCCATTGGCTATCTTTATTTTTTTTATTTTTTATTTTTTTGAGATTTGAGTTCTCTGGTAAACTTCTCCACTCTTTCATCTGCTTTCCTGAATTAATTCAAGTTATTTTAAAGTCCTTGTCTGCTTATCCTAATATCTTATTGAAAACTACATTGTATATGTTCTTCGTTATACAAAAGTTTCACTGTAGCATCCAGCTCAAAGCAGTAAAGTTCGAACCTGAAACTGCTGAGTTTCTCTGTTTAGAAGTTCTAACAAATCACTCTGGTTGCTTCACAAATTTATCAAGGGGTTCTTTCAAAGACTAAATGACCCATCATTTCCTTAAATAAGCCAATTCTTATTAGGGTGATGTGGTTGCCATGTTGTGCTTGAGAACATTCTGGCTAGGGGCATTTCAGGGCTCCCATGAGGATGTTCAAAAATGAAATAGGTGGGCCGAGCACGGTGGCTCACGCCCGTCATCCCAGCACTTTGGGAGGCCAAGGCGGGTGGATCACCTGAGGTCAGGAGTTTGAGACCATTCTGGTCAACATGGTGAAACCCTGTCTCTACTAAAAATACAAAAATTAGCCGGGTGTGATGCTACTCAGGAGGCTGAGGCAGGAGAATCGCTTGAACCCGGGAGGCAGAGGTTGTAGTGAGCTGAGATCGTGCCATTGCACTGCAGCCTGGGTGACAAGAGGGAAACTCCACCTCAAAAAAAAAAAAAGAAATGGGTGATAGTTTTGCTACAGTGAGTCATAAAACAGCAAAGTCAAAATATTCCATTCCAAAGTATGCCTGTATCTCTACCCCCACCCCAATTCTTTACCCAAAGCTTTAGTCTATACTCCAGCCTGGGTGACAGAGCGAGACTCTGTCTCAAAAAAAAAAAAAAAAAAGAAAGAAAGCAAAAGGAAAAGAAGAGCTCTGTGAGCTCTGGCTGTACTTTACTCCCCGATTATACTTGGCACTAGAAC
>NW_012098415.1:0-1199 GCF_000951045.1 Mandrillus leucophaeus | reverse complement strand
GCTGGTCTCAAACTCCTGACCTCGTGATCCACCCGCCTCAGCCTCCCAAAGTGCTGGGATTACAGGTGTGAGCCACTGCAGCCGGCATCTTTTCTTTCAAGTGACAAGGTCTTGCTCTTCATCTAGGCAGGCTAGAGTGCAGTGGCAGAATCATAGCTCACTGCAGCCTTGAATTCCTGGGCTCTAGCAGTCTTTCCGCTACAGCCTCCCAAGTAGCTAGGACTATAGGCATGCATCACCATGCCTGGCTAGTTTTAAAATTTTTTGTAGAGATGGAGTTTCACTGTGTTGCCCAGGCTGGTCTCAAACTCTTAGTCTCAAGCAGTTCCCCTACCTTGGCCTCCCGGAGTACTGAGATTAAAGACATGTGCCACTGTGCCTGGCCTGCTACTCCTACAATTGATCTTTATATGTAGAAAATTCCTGAGAATATCTTTAGTTTTGTAATCTCATTTGAGACACAGATAAGTTGAAAGCATCTTTTCATACAGAGCCTCTGAACCCTTTGCTGAGTTTAAAAAAACCTCACTCCTATTAATTGTGGTTGTTTTGTAGTTGATACTGATTTTTCTTCCCTACTGAATCAGACTTTCTGCAGCGGAAGAGAAAGATATGCATTTTTGTTCAGAGTTACTAGAAACACTTTAATCAATTGTTTCTGTTCCAGAGACCCTGTCTGTCCTCTGCTGTATACAACAACAAGGTTGAGGTAGATGGAACTAATTAGGGGGCTATCTAAAGGCCAGACTGTCTGTGTCAGCAGATGGAGGGTGCAAAGCATTGCTGCCATACAATATCTGGCCCTTGAGGAGGCTTTCTAGAATTTCCTGGGCTAGAGTTTAGGACCAGGACAGTCTCAGAAGACCAACGGAAGATAAAGAAATTGTCAACAATGGCTCTAAGTCTTTCAAAGCATATTCCCTTCCTGGAAATATAATCATGGGGTGTTCCTGGGGAGCATGGAATTTTGTGAGTTTTTGATTTGAGGTTCAGGTTGGGAGAGGAATTACATGGTTAGAATTGTATAATTGGGTTGGTACCTAAAAAAGCAGGAGGGAGAGGCCAGGCACGGTGGCTCATGCCTGTAATCCCAGTACTTTGGGTGGCCGAGGTGGGCGGATCACGAGGTCAGGAGTTCAAGACCAGCCTGGCCAACATGGTGAAACCCCGTCTCTACTAAAAATACAAAAATTAGCTGG
>NW_012098414.1:0-1867 GCF_000951045.1 Mandrillus leucophaeus | reverse complement strand
AAAGAGAGAGAGAGAGAAAAAAGAATCAGACTCCCAAAGGTCAAGGATAAAGAAAAGATCCTAAAAGTAGTAAGAGAAAAGAAACAAATAATGTATACCATAGAAAATAATGCATCCAACACATCTGGTAACGGACTTTGCAGTGAAAGCTTCACAAGCCAGGAGAAAGTGGCATGATATATTTAAAATGCTAAAAGAAAAACAAAAAACAAAAACAAACAAAAACAACAACAACAAAAAAAAACCTTTCACCCTAGAATAATATAACTGGCAAAAATATCCTTCAAAAAGAAAAGAGAAAAAAAAAGACTCCCAGATAAACAAAAGCTGAAAGCTTTCATCGACACCAGCCCTGACCTACAAGAAACACTAATGGGAGTTATTCAATCTGGAAGAAAAGGATGTTAATGAGCAATAAGGAATCATGTGCAAGTACAAAACTTGTGATCATAGTAAGTACAAGAAAAACACAAAATATTATAACACTGCAACTGTGCTGTGTAAACTACTCATGTCTTATGTAGAAAGAAGAAAAGATGAATCAATAAAAATAATAACTATGATGACTTTTCAAGACAGAGACAATACAGTAAGATATAAATAGAAACAACAAAAAGTTAAAAGTGGGGAGATGAAGTTTGATTTTTTGTTTTCTTTTTGCTTGTTTGTTTATGCAATCAGTGTTAAGTTATCAGTTTAAAATAATGGGTTATAAGACACTATATGCAAGCCTCATGGTTACCTCAAATCTAAAACATACAATAAATACACACAAAATAAAAAGGAGAAATTAAAACACACCAGCAGAGAAAATCACCTACATTAAAAGAAAGACAAAAAGGAAGAAAAGAAGGAAGAGAAGGCCATCAAATAATCAGAAAATGAATAACAAAATGACAGGAATAAGTCCTTATAAATAATAACACTGAATGTAAATGGACTAAGATCTCTAATCAAGAGACATGGAGTGGCTGAATGTATTTCAAAAAAAAATATTACACCCATCTGTGCGTGGTGGCTCACACCTATAATCCCAGCATTTTGGGAGACTGAGGCTGGTGGATCTCTTGGGCCAAGGGTTTCGAGACCAGCCTGGCCAACATGGCAGAACCCTGTCTCTACTAAAAATACAAAAAATTAGCTGAACATAGTGGCACATGCCTGTGGTCCCAGCTACTAGAGAGACTGAGGCACAAGAATTGCTTGAACTTGGGAGGTGGAGGTTGCAGTGAGCTAAGATCAATCGAGTCACTGCACTCCAGCCTAGGTGACAGAGTAAGACTCTGCCTCAGAAAAACAAAACAAAACAAAACAAAACATCCCTAGATCCAATGATCCATTGCCTACAAGAAGTATGCTTCATCTATAAAGACACAAATAGACTGAAAGTAAAGGGATGGAAAAATATTCCATGCCTATGGAAACAAACAAAAAGAAGCAGAAGCTGCATTTATATCAGACAAAATAGACTGCAAGACAAAAACTATGAAAAGGGAGAAAGAAGGTCACATTATATAGTGATAAAGTGTTCCATTTAGCAAGAGCATGTAACAATTCTAAATATATATGTACCGTATACTGGAGCATTCAGGTATATAAAGCAAATATTATTAGAGCTAAAGAGAGAGATAGGCCCCTATAGAATAAAAACTGGAGACTTCAACACCCCACTTTCAGCATTGGAGAGATAATCCAGACAGAAAATTAACAAATATCAAACTTCATCTGCACCATAGACCAAATGGACCTAATAGATATTTACAGAACATTTGATCCAACAGCTGCAGAATACACATTCTTCTCCTCAGCACATGGATAATTCTCAAGGATATTCCAAAGGCTATGTCACAAAACAAATCTTAAAATG
>NW_012098413.1:0-1256 GCF_000951045.1 Mandrillus leucophaeus | reverse complement strand
AATACTTGTAATCTGGGAATTACAGTTGGGACTAAAATTTGTATTTGACATTTAACTTGATTTTTATTACATGACTATAATAATATTTCTGTTATAATACTCCCCATTTCCAATTAAATATTGATTCATAACTTTTAATTTGTATTATAGATGTGAATTTATAGAAATTAAAAATTATTAATTTCAGATTTCTATAGAAATTTAAAAGTGTGTTTATGATCTTTAGGAATCTGTTTTTTAATTTCCCATCAAGGGTAAGCCCAAACAATGTTTAAATAAAATATCTAAGATGTATCTATTAAACATTGTAAGTATTTTGGCTAACAGGAAAAAATTACAGATTATAATGTTAAACGGGATAATGAACACACAGAAAGATTTGCATCTTTTCTCATTACATTAAAATGAAAGTTAAGATATTTTTAGACATTGAAACACAAGAACTTGGAGGATGGATAAAGGAAGAACAACAACCATATTTAAGAGGCTGGGAAACATGAAGAGTGTTCATGAACTTGGCGTGCTTGAGAAGCTGAATAAGACTGCATTGAGGAAAATGGAGGAAAATTGAATTTATACCCAGAATGCCCATGTTGCCAGAAAATGAACATGAAAGGATGGGAGTAAAAGTAGGAATATGAGTTGTAACTCTGAAAGAGATAGACAGATGCCCAGATTCTTGCCACATACTTGCAAAAAGACTAACACTTTATATTCTCTGAGAAGAGTGGGAAATGATACAGGGAGAGTACAATTTAAAATCAAAACCCTCATGGTTATCCTGAGAGAATCAAGAGAAAACAGTAGAGCCAGGAAACAAGGATGGTATGAGAAAGGAAATACATACAGAAGGTCCCTGAAAATACTTATGAAAAACTCAATAGAAAATTTAGAAATTTAGCTGAGGACATCTTTCAGAAATTAGAACAATTCCATGGGGAAATATTGAAAAAAATCAGAAAATTAGAAGAGTTCAAGAGGCCTAACATGTGATCAGAAGTGCCAGAGATAGAGAATTTGTGTATAAACACAAGAAAATTCCCTAGAACTGATGGATACATATTGCCAGAAGAAGGGGATAATGAGAATGCAGACTCAGACCAAGACATATTATTGGTGGGGCGGGTGGACGTGGGCGGGGTTGGCAGGTGATGGAGGGGAGGAAGAAATAACCTACAGACTCCAAGAAGAGCAAAGCAAATAACAAAAACTGGTCACATCCAAAGGTTCTAGTGTAGTTAATAACAATACTAGAA
>NW_012098412.1:0-4062 GCF_000951045.1 Mandrillus leucophaeus | reverse complement strand
TTCACCGTGTTAGCCAGGATGGTCTCGATCTCCTGACCTCGTGATCCGCCCGCCTCGGCCTCCCAAAGTGCTGGGATTACAGGCATGAGCCACCGCGCCGTTAAAATTATATCTATACACATATATACATATACATGTATACACGTGCACACACATATATATAAAATGATTTATGGCTTCTAGTTTCTATGTTGAATGGTGAGTTTACAGCTATCTATCAAAAACAAACACACAACTAGCTAATTAAATAAACAAGTAGTGCCATGCATGAGTCAATAAAGTTTATCTGTCATTCTGAAGCCAAAGAAAAAATATACGAGTAATGTCAGATGTGATAAGAAAAACAAAGGGTCAGCCCGGCGCAGTGGTTCATGCCTGTAATCCCAGCAGTTTGGGAGGCCGAGACAGGTGGATCACCTGAGGTTGGGAGTTCAAGACCAACCTGGCCAACACGGTAAAACCCCGTCTCTACTAAAAAAAAAAAAAATACAAATACATATACAAAAATTAGCTTAGTGTGGTGGCACGCACTTGTAGTCCCAGCAACTCAGGAGGCTAAGGCACGATAATCGCTTGAACCCAGTAGGTGGAGATTACAGTGAGCCCAGATCATGCCACTGCACTCCAGCCTGGATTACAAAGTGAGTCTCTGTGGAAAAAAAAAAAAGGGGGAGTCATCAACAAAAAGTAAAGCAGGGAAAAGGATGATGGAGAAGAGCTATTTTATATAGAATACTAAGAGAAGCCCTTCCTGATAAGAAGATATTTGAGCAAACACCCAAAAAAAGTGAGAGGGTGAGTCATGCATAGTAAAAGAATGCTTCAGGCTGGGGTTGGGGAAACCTAGTCTGATGGCTTTGGAACAAGTGCGGTGTGAGAAGGATGTTTTTGAGGCATAGTTGCAGGACTTGAAGTCAGAGAAGTGACCAAAAATCCATGTTGGTTGCTCAGTAGAGAACAGACCAGAGGGGAGCAAGGGATGAGGCAGGGAGCTCAGTTAGGAGCTTGCAATCAAGGTGGGTAAGATGGTGGAATAGATAAGGGTGGCAGCAGTGGAGAGGGTGAAAGTGGTCAGATTCTGAATATATTTTGATGGTAGAAGGGACAAGACTTGTCAATGAACTGGATATAAGGTCCAACAGAGAGAGAGAGAAGTTGAAGATGACACCAAGTTTTGGGGACTAAGTAATTGGAAATTTGAATTTCCATCAGCTGGAAGGAGAAATGGTTTGAGGAATAGGTTTAGGAAAGGGAAATAAGATTCTGGTTTTACACATGTTGAGTGTGAGATGACTGACATCCAAATGGAAATTCCTAGTAGGTAGGGAAGAAGGGGGAACTTAAAATAAATATGTGGGATACAGTGCTCATGAAAGAGGTCCAGATTTGGGATTTCGTCAACATGTAGGCAATATTTTGAACCATCAGAGAAAAGTGTAGAAAGTGGCTACAACAGTAGCCTTGGGATAGAACCTGGAAAATGTCAGTATTGGAGTGATTAAGAAAGTGATAGGAGGAATCAGGAGAGTGTGCTGCTTTGGAAGCCAGTAAGGTAGAGCATAAAGAATAAATCAACCATATCACACAAACTCAGCAAAGGGGGTTAATAAAATGAAGACGAAAAATTCCATTGGATCTAAAAAATAGCAGGTCACTGAGAAACTTGTTAAGGGCAATTTCAACTAAATGTTAAGGGAGAAGAAGTTGTGGTGGGCTGAAGCAGATATGGAAGGTGAGAAAATGAAGACAGTGCCTGTGGAGCACTCTCCATGAAGTTCAAATAAGAGGGAGAAAGACTGTAGTGGAAGGTTAGGAGTTGGGCCTTGGCCATGTTTACAGGCTGAGGGAGAGAAACTCATAGAGAGAGAGGGGTTGCAGATTAGGAGAGAAGGATGACTAGTAACCTCAGAGGAAACAATAAGCAACAGAGGTAAGGAGACAAGGAGGAGCCAGCCTATAACACAAGGGCAGAACACTTGCCCTCGAAAACAGAGGGAGAAAGGGAGGCTCTCTGTTGATGTGGCTCTCTGTTGATGTCTGCAGGTAGTGTGGTGGGTAGGGGGCGGAAGTTAAGAGACACGTGATCAATGGTCTCATTTTCTCAATGAAGATGCATAGTGATCCACAAAAAAAGTGAATGAGAGTAGGTGTTAAGTAAGAAGCTTAAAAAGAGCAGAAAAGCTGTGAATAATCCTTGAAGGAAAGAAGAGAAGAGAGAGGAAAGAGGAGATAGACTAAAGAATAGTACTCAAATCCCAGGTAAAGTTTGCATCAATTTGTCATAAATCATTTTGCATGCTTGTATGGCTTTTATGAGGTAAAATAACATAATAGTGATAGACTATCATGCCATGGATCCCTCACTTGTTATATGTCATTGATTCTTAGATGCAATTTTTTGCACATTTAACACCACTGAAATCAGGCTGTATCTGTCAACTGATGGCACCTTGTAATTAGAATTGCAGCATTTTCTTTTAGTTTTTTTTTTAAACAATGAGATGTCTACAATTTGATATACTCAAGTGCTTTTGATTTGATATAATGCTTTGGGCACATTAGTTAATCTTTGTGAAACAGATTTCTTGCCTGTAAAATGGGCAGAAATGTCCCTCATGGTTAGTAAGGATAAAATGAGATCATATACAGAAAACACTTAGAATGGTGCTAAATGTAGTAAGACTAGACAAATATTAGTTATTTTTTTTCCTTCTACAATGCTTATCTGACTGAATGTAGGAGAAAAGAATGGTCATTATGCCACTGATTAAAGGAATCAAGGGTGTAAGCAGGTTAGAAAAAGGAGCGACTGCAGGCAGAGACATGAAAGACTGGGAGGAAAGTGGGGGAACTGGAAGTCTCACTGAAGGCAGAGAAAACAGGTGTAAGTGGAGTAAGGAGCGGGGATACTGAAAGGCAGGAGAGGGCGATTCATGATTCAGATTTCAGAGGTGGAGATTTTCCCATCTTTGTGCTCTGAATCCTAAGCACAACCACTGAAATAAGTGGCTAAGATGAAGTGATAAAGCCCACTGTAATTGAGCACCACCTTTCTTTTAAGTCTGAAAATAATGAATTGAAATGGTCATCCTGTTTCATAGAAGCTGAAGGTGTGTGACATCACCATCCTAATCAGATGGCCTAGAGCAGCTCTTGACAATGGGAATAAAAATTATTTTAAAAGATAATTTTTTATGTCTAGCTGGTATCTGCTTATATGCTTTTTTTTCTTTTCAATATAATAGTGATATGTTGCATAAGGATGATGTTTCAGTCAACAACGAACTGCATATAAGATGGTGTTCCCATGAAATTATAATCTATATTTTTTACTGTACCTTTTCTGTGTTTAGATGCACAAATACTTACCACTGTGTTACAACTGCCTACAGTATTCAGTGCAGTAACATGCTGTACAAGTCTGTAGCCTAAGAGCAATAGGCTATACTCTATAGCCTAAGTGTGTTGTAGACTATGCCATCTAGATTTGTATAAGTACACTCCATGACGTTCACACAACAACGAAATCGCCTTACGATACTTTTCTCAGAAAGTATCCCCAACGTTAAGTAATGCATGACAGTAATTACTTGGGACAGGAAGTTTTGACCTTCAGTGTACTTTTGTACCGCCACCCTGGAATATAATGTCCTGATTAAACATTTCTCATAAATATAAGTTACCAACTTGCACTTGTAAATTAACTAATCATCTTATTGAATTTTTAAATTTAGAATAAGAACTTAACCACTACATACTCTGTTGTAACATCTATTTATATTTATTGGTTATTGGGGCAACTTGGTAAGATTCTTGGGAAGGGGAATATATGTGGGTTTTTTTGTTTGTTTGTTTTGGCTTTTTTTTTTTTTTTTTTTTTTTTTTTTTTTTTTTTTTTTTTTTTTTTTTTTTTTTTTTTTTTTTGAGACAGAGTTTTGCTCTTGTTGCCCGGGCTGGAGTTCAATGGCACAATCTCGGCTCACTGCAACCTCTGCCTCCCAGGTTCAAGCAATTCTCTGCCTTGGCATCCCGAGTAGCTGGGATTACAGGCACCTGCCACCA
>NW_012098411.1:0-1193 GCF_000951045.1 Mandrillus leucophaeus | reverse complement strand
TGAGACGGAGTCTCGCTCTGTCGCCCAGTCTGAAGGGCAGTGGTGTGATCTTGGCTCACTGCAAGCTCTGCCACCCAGGTTCACACCATTCTCCTGCCTCAGCCTGTAGCTGGGACTACAGGCACTCACCACCACACCTGGCTAATTTTTGTCTTTTTAGTAGAGACAGGGTTTCACCGTGTTAGTCAGGATAGTCTTGATCTCCTGACCTTGAGATCTGCCCACCTCAGCCTCCCTCCACTATTGTTTTTACGTGTTCAATTTATTTGATGTCCACTCTCATTTTTATTATTTTCTTCCTTCTGCTTGCTTTTGGTGTAGTTTGCACTTATTTTCTAGTTTATTAATATGAAAGCTAACCTTATTGATTTATCTCTTTTTTCAGTATAAGGATTTTAGTGCTATAAATTGCCCTCTGAGGACTGTTTTAACTGCATTCCACAAATTTTAGTATATTTTTATTTTCAAAATACTTTTTGATTTTCTTTGAGACTTCCTCTTTCACTCATGTAATCTATAGGGCTATGTCATTTAATTTACAAAGATTCAGAGGTTTTTTTCAAGTAACTTTCTTATGTTGATTTTTTGATTCATTTATGGTCATAGGATATAGTTTGTATGATTTCATTTATTTTAATTTAATAAATTTTTGGTGACTCAAAACATGGACTGTCGTGGTGTATATTTCATGTACACATAAAAATATGTATTCTGTTGTTGATTAAAGTGCTCCATAATGATAATTAGATTAAACATCTTGGTTGTGTTGTTCCAGTCTTTTACATCCTTGGTGATTTTCTACATAGTTTTTAAATAATTACTGAAAGAAGAAGGTTAAAGTCTATTATTGTGCATTTGTCTATCTCTTTCAGTTCTGTTACTGCCTATATTAGGTAAAACAGAGCTTTTAGAGTTGTTATTAAATGCATACACAATTAAGATAGCAATGTCTCATTGATGAATTGAGCCTTTTATCATTGTTTAAAGTCCTTCTTTATTCCTGGTAATTTTCCATGTTCTGAAGCCTATTCTGTCTGATATTAATATAACCACTCCAGCTTTCTGTATTAGTGTTTTCATGGTATATCATTTTTCAGGCTTTTGCTTTTAACCTACCTATATCATTATATTTCACGTAGTGTTTTTGTAGACAGTATATAGTTATGTCCTGGTTTTATCATCAATCTGACAAT